>NC_057723.1:5384568-5449624 GCF_004010195.1 Chiloscyllium plagiosum
AGTATAGAGAGATCTGGGTGTTCTTGTACACCAGTCAATGAAGGCCAGCATGCAGGTACAGCAGGTAGTGAAGAAGGTTAAATAGCACGCTGGCTTCATAACAAGAGGGATTGAGTATAGAAGCAAAGAGGTGCTTCTGCAGCTGCATAGGGCCCTGGTGAGACCACACCTGGAGTAGTGTGTGCAGTTCTGGTCTCCAAATTTGAGAAAAGACATTCTGGCTATTGAGGGAGTGCAGCGTAGGTTCACGAGGTCAATTCCTGGAATGGCAGGATTACCTTACACTGAAAGACTGAAGGGACTGGGCTTGTATACCCTTGAGTTTCGAAGATTGAGAGGGGATCTGATTGAGACGTATACGATTATGAAAGGATTGGACACTCTGGCAGTAGGAAACATATTTCCATTGATGGGTGAGTGCTGAACCAGAGGACACAGCTTAAAAATACGGGGTAGACCATTTAGGACAGAGCTCAGGAGAAACTTCTTCACCCAGAGAGTGGTGGCTGTGTGGAATGCTCTGCCCCAGAGTGCAGTGGAGGCCCACTCTCTGGATTCATTTAAGAAAGAGTTGGATAGAGCTCTCAAAGACAATGGAATCAAGGGTTATGGAGATAAGGCAGGAACAGGATACTGATTAGGAATGATCAGCCATGATTATATTGAATGGCGGTGCAGGCTCGAAGGGCTGAATGGCCTACTCCTGCACCTATTGTCTATTGTCTATTTCGAGTTGAGTGACCCTTCCTCAGAAAAGAGAAAACATCCTTTCCATGTCCACCTTGGCAATACCATCTGGGATCATATATACTTTATTCAACTCACCACTCACTCTTCTAGCCATCAGTGGAAATAAACCCAACCTGTCCAACACATGCTCATAAGACGACCCACTCACTCCAGGTGTTAATCTAACAAACCTCTTCTAAACAACCTCCAATATATTTAGATAAAAATATGTAGCTTAGAAAACCAAAACTGAACTCAGTATTTGAGATGTGATCTCATCAATGCCCTGTATACCTGAAATATAACATTGATACTTTTCTGTTCAATTCCCTTCATAATAAAGGATAGCATCCCATTAGCCTCTTTGATTATGCACTGTATCTACATAACAATCTGTTGTGACTCATCCATCAGGACACCTCAATGCTTCGATAGTAATTCTCCATTTACATAATACTTTGTTTTTTTCATTCTTCCTGCCAAGGAGATCAGTTTCACATTATCCCACTTCAAACTCCATCTGTCAGATTTTTGCCCACTCTCTGAAACTGTCTTTACCCATTTGAAACTTTGTCTTTTTCAGAACATACTTTCCTACATTCCTCTGCACGACTGCACATTCCATCCTGGCACACAGCACAAGCTCAGCAGATTTACAGGAATACCACAACCTGCAAGTTCCTTCAAAGCCGCACACTATCCTTATTTAGAATGATATTGTAATCCTTTCAGTACCACCAAATCAGAATGCTGGATCTCGCTTCCTAACAGCAATGTGGATATATCAACATTATTTTGACTGCTGCGGCTCAGAAAAACAGCTTACCACTGCCTTCTCAAGGACATTTAAGGATGGCCAACAAAGGGCTTTTGCCCGAAATGTCAATTTTGCTGCTCTTTGGATGCTGCCTGAACTGCTGCGCTCTTCCAGCACCACTAATCCAAAACCTGCTAGTGATTATTACAACCCAAGAACAACTTATTTTAAAATGATGTGGAAAACCAATTGCTTAAAAAGCAGTCAAAGTGTTGGTGGTCTAATAAAGATCATATTATATTGTTTCACAAAATATGCTTCAGAAAGCTAACTTGTGGTGGTTAGAACTGGAGAGAATCTTTACACACTTTTACAAGTATTTATATAATGGTATCTAGCACATCCTTAATCCAAAAAAGCTATTTTCAATTTACATATAATTAAAAATAAATATAGTAAATTAACAGTTTGGCTTCTCTTCGTTGAAAGAAAAATTAGAATGTATACATAGAACCAACTTTTCAAAACATATTAAATCAAAAATCCCCATAAGTTGTATAAAATGAAACATTCCTAAAAATCACTTGTTTATTTTATTTATTACATATCTGCAGGTTTGATTAATTTAACATTCACTTGTTCTTAATTATTTTTAAGAACATTCTATAACGGCATTCTCTAACAGTACTTAACTCCAGCATTTCAAAACTTGCCAGCCTAATCTAAGTACCCAATCAGTTCAATTAGCCATCAAACTCTTCAATTGCTGTCTTCTCTTTGTACAAAACATCATCATTCTGTGATGAGTTAGCATTATTAAACAGAAGGGAGTGACACCGTCTAGGTAGGATTGTTAATTTAAAGTTATTGTAATTTACTGGGCAGACCTTAACTATCTGGTTGTGGTGAAAACTAAGGCTTGGTACCGAATGAATGATAACGTCACATGGCTGGTCTGCTCCCGATTAATCAATTTCACAACTGATTGTGAATGATCAGTGGCAGACATATTTTCTGACTGAAGTTGTGAAACAGCCAGTTCCCCACCACCAGTCATCTCTCTTGAGTAAGAGAACAGCCCTATGGTCCTCTGGGAATATGATCAGCTACCTTTTTTTAATCACTTATTTTCCTATCTTTATCTGACTTCATGAATAGTAGATGCACAGAGGCTCCAAGCCACTCAAACGAGGTACAAGCTGAGTGGTTGTTGAATTGTGGAGGCAACTGACAGCCATATCATGAAACTGTGTGCAGGCTGTGTAATGAAGAAGAGAGCAGAAAGTGAGGACTGCAGATGCTGGAGATCAGAGCTGAAAATGTGTTGCTGGAAAAGCGCAGCAGGTCAGTCAGCCTGACCTGCTGCACTTTTCCAGCAACACATTTTCAGCTCTAATGAAGAAGAGACACTATTAAGACTGGAAAGACCCTTCTGTTTCTTATTTACTTGTTTTATTTTATTTTTGACTGTGGTCTGAATTGAGAAAAGGGTTCTTTTTAATATCCAAGGTCTGTAGAAGGGATTGTTGCACTTTTTAAAAACAAACTACCAACATTTATTGTAAGCATTATTTACACTGCTGTTTGTTCAAGCGTGGGGGAAGGTTACTGCAGATGGACTGGCACTGGGGTGAGTACACAATGAGATTTATCTGGCAATAAGTAGCTGATTAATCTGGAATTGGAGACCAAATGATGACAAAGTCCATCTTCCTGTCAAAAACAATGAAACTGGTCCTCAAACAACTGAACAGACTCTGGGTGTAAACAAAACTGCCAGAAGCCTTCCAGATTCTGGAAAGACATGTGGTGTCTTTCTGTCTGCATTAAAAAATATCTAAAACCTTAAGAAAACCAGTTTTACTTTCCTTCACGAGTTGCTGTAAGTTATGACAAACCTACAGCAAATATGTGAAAGTACGTGGAGGAGAAATTGAAGTCTATCAAGTCCTAGCAAGCAGAAATAATCATCTCCCTAAACCCTGTGGACAGGGCCATCAAATTGCTCTTCCTGATTTTCTCTCCACCGATAACATCAATGTTTTTAGTCTGTCTGGCTGCACGTGTGAGAAAGCAGAATTTTGTAAGACGGTTAGAATTTTAACTTACAGGACTAAATGTCTTTCAGAGTTGTTTACATGTAGCTAGAATCTATTTCCTTGGTAAGATACGGAAATTTGATCCATGCTTTCTTTACATTAAGTCAAAAATGACAGGTTTATTGGGGAAATGTGTGTACTTTGGTAATATATTTGACTTTTGTGATAACCCTGGGAATAGGTGGTTGATGTTCCACATACGACACCAGTGTTGCATGACAAGGTTGGAGATTCAGTAGTGACTGGGGCAAAAATGAAATCCTGCTAGTGGAAGGGTGTGGCTCAAGTGCACAGGAGTCACCAAAGCAAAACAATTTTCTAGATGGGTTCCTCACAGAGGAGGCTTTATTTGATAGCAGGTCAATGCTTTCAGATTTTGACTTCTCCAGTGATGAGAAAACTGTTGCAACAAAAGAGATAGATCTACATGGACAGATTATAAAGTGTCCAGGGCTCTTGCAGATTGACAATGTCATTGGACATGGACGAGGATGTCATGAAAGGGCAAGATGGCAGTTTTATGGTGGAATAAAATTCAAAGAGTGCAGCACTCAAGAACAAGTTTCATCAAGATGGCAAATTCCAATCCAGACATTCATGGCAGAACTTTGCCATATGCTAGAACCGCAGTTGATTCTAAACAGATTGTATACATCCAATGATTTAGAGTCACAGAGTCTTAGAGATGTACAGCACAGAAATAGACACTTCCGTCCAACTCGTCCAAGCCAACCCACACTTTGGCGGGTCGGTGTGGACTTGCTGGGTGGAAAGACCTGTTTCCACACTGTACGTAATCTAATCTAGGTCCATTTTAAACAATGTCTATCAAGTGATCTCACTGAGTCCAACACATTTTCACATGTTTTCTGCTGTTAAGCGATCTGTTTGTTGGTGACACCCTTATTACCTGCATGAAGCTGACCATCCTTGAGCTCTCTTCACTCTTCTGAGGAAAAGTGGTTCCAGTTATCTCTGCCTCCGTTGCTTTTTGTGTATCTAAGCAGTGGTCATCAGACTGTACCATCTGTTTGAGCGCAAAGGTAACTGTGCTGATGTAGCTGGCACAGGAACAATTAGACAGTGTTTCATCCCCTGAAATTTACAGTTTAGTCATCCTGCTCGTCTCTCACTGCTGAACCGACTGGAGAAGAACAATATAATCAAGCAGCTACACCTTCACCCAACCCCTAAAGCCTCCTCATGATTGCCAGCCTCTCCTTGGGCTCAAAAAAAACACTTTGCAGTAGCTCACTCACAGACTAGGAAACAGAGCACATAACCGGTACTTTATCCACTCTTCTTTACTTCCACACCTCATTATGCTCAGTGACAGGCTTTCCTGCCATGACCCAATCAAAGTGGATAGCCTTTTCCTCCATTCTTGTCAAAAGTCACACAAAACCACGTTTTAGTCCAACATGTTTATTCGAAAGCACAAGTTTTTGAAGGGACTTTTGCTGTCCCTTCATCAGGTAAAGTGAAGAGAGCAAAAACGGGGTAAAAACAATGACTGCAGATGCTGGAAACCAGATTCTGGATTAGTGGTGCTGGAAGAGCACAGCAGTTCAGGCAGCATCCGAGGACAGACCTGTCCTCGGATGCTGCCTGAATTGCTGTGCTCTTCCAGCACCACTGATCCAGAATCTGGTTTCCAGCATCTGCAGTCATTGTTTTTACCTCGTTGATTAAAATCCGAGGACAGGCAACACGACGTTTCGGGCAAAAGCCCTTCATCAGGAATAAAGGCAGAGAGCCTGAAGCGTGGAGAGATAAGCTAGAGTAGGGTGGGGGTGGGGAGAGAGTAGCATAGAGTACAATAGGTCAGTGGGGGAGGAGATGAAGGTGATAGGTCAGGGAGGAGAGGGTGGAGTGGATAGGTGGAAAAGGAGCTAGGCAGGTCGGACAAGTCCGGACAAGTCAAGGAGACAAAGTTGAGCTGGAGGTTAGAAACTAGAATGAGGTGGGGGAAGGAGAAATGAGGAAGCTGAGCTGGAGGTTAGAATCATCCGCCAACATTTCCGCCACCTCCAAACAGACCCCACTACCAGGGAAATATTTCCCTCCCCACCCCTCTCCACCTTCCGCAAAGACCGCTCCCTCCGTGACTACCTGGTCAGGTCCACGCCCCCCTACGACCCACCCTCCCATCCTGGCACTTTCCCCTGCCACCGCAGGACCTGTAAAACCTGTGCCCACACCTCCTCCCTCACCTCTATGCAAGGCCCTAAAGGAGCCTTCCACAGCCAATAAAGTTTTACCTGCACATCCACTAATATCATTTATTGTATCCGTTGCTCCCGATGCGGTCTCCTCTACATTGGGGAGACTGGGCGCCTCCTAGCAGTGCGCTTTAGGGAACATCTCCGGGACACCCGCACCAATCAATCACACGCCCCGTGGCCCAACATTTCAACTCCCCCTCCCACTCTGCCGAGGATATGAAGGTGCTGGGCCTCCTCCACCGCCGCTCCCTCACCACCAGACGCATGGAAGAAGAACACCTCATCTTTCGCCTCGGAACACTTCAACCCCAGGGCATCAATGTGGACTTCAACAGCTTCCTCATTTCCCCTTCCCCCACCTCATCCGAGTTTCTAACCTCCAGCTCAACATTGTCTCCTTGACTTGTCCGGACTTGTCCGACCTGCCTAGCTCCTTTTCCACCTATCCACTCCACCCTCTCCTCCCTGACCTTCATCTCCTCCCCCACTGACCTATTGTACTCTATGCTACTCTCTCCTCACCCCCACCCTACTCTAGCTTATCTCTCCACGCTTCAGGCTCTCTGCCTTTATTCCTGATGAAGGGCTTTTGCCCGAAATGTCGATGTTGCCTGTCCTTGGATTTTGCCTGTGCTCGGATGCTGCCTGAACAGCTGTGCTCTTCCAGCACCACTAATCCAGAAAGTGAAGAGATCATCCAGGCATAGGCTTTATAATCAGAGAGATCAAAAGATCATGCAAATAGTATGAGTGCAATTTCAACAGGCTGAATAATAGGTCTCTGGAGGTAATCAAAAGTGTCAGACGGTGTCAGGCTCCTATCTTGCAGTAAGACCCCTTCAAGACAGCCTT
This sequence comes from Chiloscyllium plagiosum, assembly GCF_004010195.1. Lineage (NCBI taxonomy): Eukaryota > Metazoa > Chordata > Chondrichthyes > Orectolobiformes > Hemiscylliidae > Chiloscyllium > Chiloscyllium plagiosum. The sequence continues at coordinate 5,391,231 of NC_057723.1, forward strand.
CAAGATACACAACAATGCAGATTCACCAAGCAGAAACTGACAGCAAAATTCTGTACCAAAGAAGATGGCCTCAACTGTGATCTTGGGTTTATGTCATGTTATATATGACCCCACCATGCTATTCTGTAAAATCTTCCTTACTTTTCCGGTTTTAACACAAATACCTTGATAATTTGTTATGATGTCTTTATCTTAATTAGATTGTAGAGTTTTGGATTACTTGTTACTGTGGTTAGACCTTAAGCATGTAACTCTTATACCTAGCATGTTATTCCAGTCATTTGGTTTGTCTCCAGTACCACCTTATTTTAATGTTTTGCTTATTTTCTCTTTGGATTAATTGGATTATTGGTCATCCCTTCATTTTACTCACACTGTTTGACACTCTTGCTCACCTGCAGAGACTTATTATTCAGCCTGTCGACACTCCACTCGGGCCACTCGTCTGATCTTTTGATCTCTCTGATTATAAAGTCTGTGCCTGGATACTATCTTCACTTCACTTGATGAAGGAACGGCACTTAAAAAGCTAGTAATTTCAAATAAACCTGTTGGACCTGTGTGACTTTTGACCTTGCCCACCCCAGTCCAACACCAGCACCTACACATCATCCATTATTGTCACCATGGTTATGAACGGCACTCCAATTCCTGAGAATTTATGTTCCTTGATATTGTGAGCAAACTGTTCCATAAGTACAGATATGTGCTGCACCAGAATGATAAAGAAGGCATTTGGTATGCTAGTCTTTATTGGTCAGTGCATGGGGGGTAGAAGTTGAGAGGTCATGCTGCAGCCGTACAGGACATCTGTGTTCTACCATGTATGTCACGATCACCCACATTTTCACTTTCCAGCTCTTCATCTACAGCACTCCATGCCTCAAAAATCACCTTATAATCACATGGACCTTTGGAATATGAGATGTACTGTTTGCATCTAATAGCTGAAATTTTGTAATCAATTCTGATTAACTGTGAGGGCTGAATCCTAAGTGTTTTATTGCTTCACTTGATAGTACTGTCCACTGAAATATTTATGGACTTTATACTTTTCACTTATATCTTCCATTAGTTGTGTATATTCTTTGGCAATAGCAACACCTTTACTTTTAGCAAATTTCAAACCTTTGACAGGCAGGACCAGAAAATTGTCTACGTAATATGGTTTGCTTTAGTTTTGCTGTAATTCCATTAATATTTGTCTTACACCAATAGAAAACATCAGATTTTGCTAAGGGGACATAACAATATCCTATTTGGATGAACTGACTTTTGAAAATAATTGGCTCATCAGTGTAATTTACTGAACAGCATAATTATCTCATAATACATTTCATCAGTACTTGCAAAATGATTTATTTCACATGGGATTACCACTCTCTTTGATGCCTTCAATAAGTTGTCACCAAACCTAAAGCAAATAGTACTTTTATATTCCTTAACCTATCATTGGGCCTCAGTACTTAGTAAATCAAGATGATATGATAACTAATTTGTGACATATAATGTCAAAGTGCAAGTGCTGTCTAGCATTGCATTATTAAACATGTCTGTGATTAACTCATTCATCACAGGACTACAACACCTTTAGGCCAGAATTATTTCTTGAGATTCATTAGTATTTTCATCCTTTCCTTCATAGAACATATAACATTACAGCACAGTACACCCGGATGTTGCGCCGCCCCGTCATACTAATCTGAAGCCCAACCTACCTACACTATTCCATGTATGTCCATTTGCCTGTCCAGTGACGACTTAAATGCACTTAAACTTGGCGAATCTACTACCGATGCAGGCAATGCATTCCATACCCTTACTACTCTCTGAGTAAAGAAACTACCTCTGACATCTGTCTTATACCTATCTCCCCTCACTTTAAAGTTGTGTCCCCTCGTTATTGCCATCCCCATACTTGGAAAAAGGCTCTCTCTGTCCACCCTATCTAACCCTCTGATTGTCTTGTATGTCTCTATTAAGTCACCTCTCAACCTTCTTCTCTCTAACGAGAACAGCCTCAAGGCCCTCAGCCTTTCCTCGTAAGATATTCCTTCCATACCAGGCAACATCCTAGTAAATCTCCTCTGCACCCTTTCCAATGCTTCCACATCCTTCTTATAATGCGGTAACCAGAACTGTACACAATACTCCAAGTGTGGTCGTACCAGAGCTTTGTACAGCTGCAGCATAACCTCCTGGTTCCGGAACTCAATCCCTCTATTAATAAAGGCCAAAAAATTGTATGCCTTCTTAACAATCCTGTCAATCTGGCAACTTTCAGGGATCTGTGTACATGGACACTGAGATCTCTCTGCTCATCTGCACTCCCAAGAGTCCTACCATTAGCCCAGTACTTTGCATTCCGATTACTTCGGCCAAAATGTATCACCTCACACTTGTCCACTTTAAACTCCATTGCCACGTCTCAGCCCAGCTCTGCATCCTATCTATGTCTCTCTGCAACCTACTACATCCTTCGTCACTATTCACAACTCCACCGACCTTAGTGTCATCCGCACATTTACTAACCCACCCTTCTAAGCCCTCATCCAGGTCATTTATAAAAATGCCGAACAGCAGTGGACCCAACACCGACCCTTGCGGTACACCGCTAGTAACTGGACACCAAGATGAACATGTTCCATCAACTACAACCCTCTGTTTTCTTTCAAGCCAATTACTGAACCAAACTGCTATGTCTCCCACAATCCCATTCCTCCGCATTTTGTATAATAGCCTATTGTGGGGAACCTTAACAAACGCCTTGCTGAAATCCATATACACCACATCAACCGGTTTACTCTCATCTACCTGTTTGGTCACTTTGTCAAAAAACTCAATAAGATTCGTTAGGCATGACCTACCCTTCACAAAACTGTGCTGACTGTCCCTGATCAGATTATTCTTTTCTAGATGGTTATAAATATATCTCTTATAACCTTTTCCAACACTTTACCAACAACTGAAGTGAGACTCACTGGTCTGTAATTACCAGGGTTGTCTCTACTACCCTTTTTGAACAAGTGATCCACATTTGCTATCCTCCAGTCCTCAGGCACTATTCCTGTAGACAATGATGATTTGAAGATCAATGCCAAAGGCTCGGCAATCTCTTCCCTTGCTTCCCAGAGGATCCTAAGATAGATCCCATCTGGCCCAGGGGACTTGTCTATTTTCACACTCTGCAGTATTTCTAATACCTGGTCCTTGTGAACCTCTATCTCTTCTGGTCTAGATGCAAGTATCTCTGTATCTTCCTCGCCAACATTTTCATTTTCTATAGTGAATACTATTGAAAAATATTTATTTAGTGCTTCCCCTATCTCCTCTGACTCCACACACAACTTCCCACCATTATCCTTGATTGGCCCTAATTTAACTCTCGTCATTCTTTTATGTCTGACATACCTATGGAAAGCCTTAGGGTTAACCCTGATCCTATCCACCAACAACTTCTCATGTCCCCTCCTGGCTCTTCTGAGCTCTCTTTTTAGGTCTTTCCTGACCTCCTTGTAACCCTCAAGCACCCTGAGTTTTCACATTTTGTCCTAACATAAGCCTTCTTCTTCTTCTTGACCAGGGATTCCACTTCCTTAGGAGACCACGGCTCACACGTTCTATATCTTCCTCCCTGCCTGTCAGGTACATACTTATCTAGGACATAAAGGAGCTTTTCCTTGAATAAGCTCCACATTTTTAATGTGCTCATCCCCTGCAGTTTCTTCCCCATTCTACGCTACCTAAATCTTTCCTAATTGCATCGTAATTTCCCTTCCCCCAGCTGTAACTCTTGCTCGGTGGAGTACACCTATCCCTTTCCATTATTAAAGTAAACCTGACAGAATTGTGATCGCTGTCTCCAAAGTGCTCACTTACTTCCAAATCTAACACCTGGCGAGGCTCGTTACCCAGTACTAAATCTAAAGTGGCTTCGCCCCTTGTAGACCTGTCTACATACTGTGTCAGGAAGCCCTTCTGCACACACTGGACAAAAACTGACCCATCTATAGTACTCGTACTGTAATGATCCCAGTCAATATTTGGATAGTTGAAGTCCCCCATGACAATTACCCTGCCTCTCTCACTTCTATCGAGAATCATCTTTGCTATCCTTTCCTCTACATCTCTGGGACTATTCTCTACATCTCTGGGACTATTCGGAGGCCTATATAAAACTCCCAGCTTGGTGACTTCTCCTTTCCTATTTCTAACCTCAGCCCATACTACCTCAGTTAACGAGTCCCCAAACATCCTTTCTACAACTGTAATATTGTCCCTGATGAACAATGCCACACCTCCCCCTCTTTTACCATCTTCTCAGTTCTTACTGAAATGTGTGTCATTTCAAAGACCCTACAACTCTTCTCTGGTTAGTTCACAATGGCACTTGGTAATAACACAATGGTAATACTTTCATTATCCATTAGCTGTACATTGGGCATTCCTGGGATTTATTTCTCTATTATTGATGTTCAAACTTTGCTCTCTGCCACAATAAACCAATTTTGTAAAAGTGGATTTGTCCTCACTCTTCCATTGTACTGTTGCCCAAGACCTGATCATGACCATTTCTAAATCTGGAAATCATTATTTGGAGATGCCGGTGTTGGACTGGGGTCTGCAAAGTTAAAAATCACACAACAGCAGGTTATAGTCCAACAGGTTTAATTGGAAGCACTAGCTTTCGGAGCGCCACTCCTACATCAGGTGGTTCATCAGGAAATCATTAGGCACTTTATGCTTTGTGTCATTGTGAAATGGTTTTTTTCCCATGAAAGCTAGAAGAAATGAATGTTCTTCTACGATATTTTTTAAGGTTACAGATATTGAATACAATGTAGTGTCCTTCTCTGAGAATCAAACATCAGGTAAAGCCAATGATTTGTTATCTGAGAAAGTTTATCACAACCCAACAAATTCAATCCTATTGGAATAAAGCAGATGTAACATTTCAAGTCCAGTGAAATATTAGAACTGGAAAGAAGCCAATTTGTTAACTTTGCTTTCTTCTCACAAAGTGCTGCCAAACCTTTTGAGTTTTGCTAGCAATTTCAGCTTGTGTTTCCTATCTCAAGCATCACAGTTTTTTGTTTTAATTTAAATCCTATTACTGATCTGGGGTTCCCTAAACTAAAAATTGCCAGTATGTTATGCAATCAGTTAAAATCGATTAAAAACCCAGTGAATGATCCTTGGTCCTTTCAAACGTCATCAAAAAGTTTGACTATATCTCAGTGTTTTTAGCAGATCACATTTCTTATAGATTTAACCCAAAGTCTCTAATGACCAACCTTCACCAATATTCAATGGACAGGTATCCATCTCTCAAAATGCATTACATCTGATCCTATTTCTCACAGAAGACAATAATGTTAAGCCCTGACATTCTCCCCTCTTTTGTGGGAGTATAATCTTTGTCAGCATATCCATTCTTCCACTGATCAAATGTTGCAAACTTCATTAATATTGAAGGGCAAACATACATCGACCATTAAGTTTCTTTTCCTCTATTTTCTGCAATGATTTTAATTTTCTATTTTATAATATTTTAGTTTCCAAGCTCTGCACTTCCATTACAGAGAGGAAAATGCTAAAGAATAGAAATTGACATATTCTTTACGCACATTTATAAACATTTATTTACAGAGTTCCACATTCCAAGCATGCATCCCCTAGTTGAAAAATACCAGCTTCAGCCTGTGGCTCCTGGAATGTAACATCATCATTGCCCAAATTTTCTGCTACTTGGCTGCAGAGATGCAAATGCAGAGTTCTCAATCTGCCTGAAGCAGGTATTTGCTTGTGAACATAGATTTAGCCATGGAACACATGATTTGCTGAGGTTAGCTAAGTACAGTTTTTCATACGTGTTAACTGTTTCAGATAATGCTGGTGCTGATTTAAGAAACATTTGAGTCCTCATTGCAGCTATGCCTCTGTTGATTCCACTTTTCTGCAACTAATGTTCAAATAAAAATGAGGCCTAATCAAAGATACTGCAGAAGCAAAAGATTGGTAATGGTGGAAATCTGAAGTAAAAGCTAGAAACACACAGTAAGTCTGTCAGCATGCACAGAGAGAGAGAAAATAAGTTACCATATTTGGTCTATGACCTTTCATCAGATCTAAGAAAAGTTTGAAATGGAATTAAACAAATGATATGAGGGGTGAATAAAAGAACAAAAGGAAAATTGGGAGAAAGGCAGGACAGATCAAATGGCAAAACATTTCACAATGCAAACGGAAAGAGATGGCAATGGAAGAAGTGAAGAAATAAAAGATCTGTCTGGACAAGTTGCGGATATAAGATAGTAACCAACCACATTAAAATGAAGGGTAACACTGAAAAAAAAGAGAAAAGCTAATTTAGCCTCATCTGCTACGGCAGGGTGCTGTGGAAGTGGGGACTGAGGTAGGTGATACTGTCCCAATTGAGCACCGTACCTCCACCCACTGCCCTCCATATTGATTCTCCCACCTCAATGAGGCCTGCCTAACTCCAGTGAGTAAATTTGATTCAATTCTCCTGTGGGCAACAAACACTGCACTCAACAGTCGACATCATTTGCATTACCATTATTAGAAATGAACAGGCCAGCAGCTCTTGGAGGCCCTTGTCTTACTCCGATGTAAGACAAGTGAGTACCTGATTGGGATTTCACCCTGATGAAGCTCAGAGAAATAGCTGCAGTAGAGTTGCCACGAGATTTCCAGCAGGTGGACCTGCTGTCATTCATCCATTAAATTCAGACATTTAACTCTGTCCTCTGTCCCACTCTCTCTCTCTTTCTCTACACATATATTGCAAGACTAGCTGAATGTTTCTCATGTTTGTTTTCATCAAAGATCATCTGAGACTATGAGTTTAACTTTTAGGTTTGCTATCCTGAAGTAACATAGACAGTATGGATCATCCTTCACAGAAACTGATGGAGTAATAAAACTTGGGTTTCTGTTTTGGGTAGCTTCACATATATTGCAAGGTATATGGGCAAGCAGTAAAGCAAAAAAACCGACATCAATGTCTAAAGAATGGTCTGCTGACTCAGAATCAAGGATCAATTATTAGGATTGAGTTAATAAATTTACTCACTCAAGGGATTCTGAATGATTTTTTAAATTCCATATCCAGATGACTTTGGAGGCGAAAGAGCTGAATGACCAACTGCTGTTCTTATTTCTAATGTTTTACATGGTAATGCTCTTAGCACGTGTTCCAAAAACTCATGCATTGAACAACCTTGTAGGATGTCATCCTCTCTGCCTTCTATTTCTAGAGTTTTTCTCTTCTAAGCCTCTCAGGACTTATTTTCATCTGCCCTGTTTTGGAGACTGCTAAATTGCACTGCAAAATTGCAAAATTAAATTAGCAGGTTATTTAAGGATATAATGAAATGATATTAAAAAAAGAACATTGAGCAACTGCAGAAGTGTGCCAAAAAGAAACCAAGTACATCCATGCTAGCTGTGCAAAGAACTGTAAAGTGAAACCAAATTGACCCTTCGTTAAGCATCGATACGGTTATTATTCATGGTAAAAGAGTTGATTTTTTTTTCTTATATTTGTCATAAGACTATTTCAGAATTGTAATGGATATAACATGGCTTGGGCTTTCAAAGTGACTTTCATGCTTGCCAAGACTTTTCTGAGGATAAAAAATGGAATAATGGATTATTTGAAATCTTTCAGTGAGGAAAAATTGAGAGACTTTGCAGTTAAATTGCATGTAGAAATAAAAGCACAGTCTCTGAATGATGAAATGCTTAAAGTGATTACTGAGCATTCATATTTGAAAGGGGAAAAAGCTGAAATGTATGTATTAATGCTAGATTAAGTGATGCTTCGGTTAGAATAAAACAAAATTGCTTTCAAAGAAAAAGAGAAATGAAAAAAGTAGAGAATAAAAAAAAGAGATGAAAAGAGGAAAGCTTGAATTGGCAACACTGGAGAAAGAAAAAGACAGAGAAATTAAATAAAGCTTAACCTCTGATGAGAGAGTGAAATCAGAAAACATGACTTGGCCTGAGAAAAACTTGGAGAAAAGAAAGAAATTGTAGTAGCTAAGATGATGATGCCAATTCAATAAGGGATTTATTTCAACTAAAAACCTGAGTTTTTCATGTAAGTTTAGAGAACAGAATTCAAAGATTTTTACACTCTTTAAAGAGATGACTGTGAAGTTCAAGTGACAAGGAAATACTTGGAACTTAATTTTACAGAGTGCCTTGCGATATGTGTGTGTCTACCAACTTGTCAGAAGAAAAATCAGAAGACGACAAAGCAATTAAGAGACCAATGCTCAACGCTTATAAGTTTGTTTCTGAAGGTTATCAATTAACCTTCAGGAAAGAAACCTGATCAGATATTTGTGGAATTGCAAGATATAAGAAAATGTAATAGCATCAGCGGTTTCAATCAACAAAGTTAAACAAATTTTTCATAACATGAAGGAAGGCATAATTATGGGAAAGTTCCAAAATAGTTTTAGTAGCCCTGAAAGCTTCATTAGATGAATGGCATGCTTCAAAATTGTGAGAAGTGACAGTTATGGTTAATAGCTCTATATGGGGAAATGATCATATGTGAATCAACAAAGAAATTGGAAGAATAGAAAATCTATGAGTGGAAAAGGGTTTAAATAACATACAAAATAATAATATACATAAAATAATGAAATACTAAAGGAGAACAACAAGAACCTAGAGGTATCACTGTAGCAGTGGTTAGCACTGCTAGCTGACAATGCTAACATTCAATTGTAGCCTTGGGGGACTGTGCAAATTCCATACCAACAGCTCCATTTAGTATAACTGAATAGCCACATTACCTTTCTTTGCATAGATTCTTCATATTCATGACTAATTCTAAGAGCCTGAGATATAGTCACAACATAGTCAGTGGGCAATGTAGGTTTTTCCTCAAATGGTGTCTAAGTTACTTTTACTTTTCCATGTCTGCATGGGTTTCCATCAAGTGCTTCAATTTTCTCCCACAATCCAAAGATAAGCAGGTTAGGTGAATTGGCCATGCTAAATTGCCCATAGTGTTAGATGTAGGGGAATGGATCTGGGTGGGTCGGAGGGTCAGTGTGGACTTGTTGGGCCAAAGGGCCTGTTTCCACACTGTAGGGAATCTAATCTAATTAAAAGAAATTAAGGTGGCTTGGCCTTGCTAAATTGCTCCATAATATTTAGATTTGTGCAGGCTAGGTGGCTCAGCCACGATAAATATGGGGTTATGGGGATAGAGTGGTGGGGTGCTATTTGGAGGATCGGTGCTAATTCAATGGGCTAAATGGCTATCTGCACTGTAGAGATTCTATGCTTGATACTATGAAAATGACATGAATCCATTGTAATAAGACTGTACATACCAAATTTAATTGCTGGATGTCAAATGAGGTTCATATTGTAGAAGTTGGAACACAAAGAGTCTATCAGGAAAGGAAATGCACATTAAAACAGTAGCAATGGTAACAGTGGAATATGTTCCCTCAGAATCTATCAGAAACGGGGAGACAGCTCAGAATAGATGTTTTAATTTTTTTATTTCAAAGGGTATCATTTTATTCTTCTAATCAAGAAAGTAAACCAATGAAGCTATTGAGAGACACCAAAACACATATTCCACTGATGTTGGCGGATCATTCAATTTGTTTTCAAGAGGACATAATTAAGAAAAAAAATCTGTATTGAAATCTGTATGGAAGAACAAATCCATCTCATTATACAGAGTTGGATTAAAGAGTGACTTACTAAGTGAACAAGTAATTGGAGTAGTGCAATAAATCCTGATGAAGGGAACTGATTTTATCTTGGGGAATGATTTTTGACAGGTCAAAGATATTGCCCTCACCAAGGGTGTTGGAACCTGGAAAAGTAAAAGTAACTTGGACACCATATCAGGAAAAACCTAGATGTTCACTGACGATTGTTGTGACTATATCTCAGGCTCTCAGAATTAGTCATGAACATGAAGAATCTATGCAAAAGCAAGACAATATGGATATTCAGTTACACTATTTTTTGAAAAGCTAGGGAAAAACGATAAAGTCAAAATGAATGAGACTAACATTTTAAATCATCTACCTAATTCTGAATGGAATATATGGATCTTGATTTGAGAAGGTCACCATAGGTTGCTTGCTCTTTAGAGAGAGGTATACATATAACTGGCAGGAATTGAACCCACATCATTTTCAATTGCAAACCAGTTTTCCAACCACATATCCTAACTGACCAATGATGATAAGCACATCAAACAGATTAGTCAGAAATTGAATCAGAACAAATCCCTCTGTGTTTGTTTAAAAGGCAAAGTTTTAATGAGTAAAAGAAGCCACTATTAATGCGAGCTGGTGAAGAATGAGCATTAGCTCATCAAGTGCTAGATCCAACTGAATATTGTCACAAAATCTGAGAGAGGTTCAGTAAATTTTAAAAGCAGATCACTTAGGTCTGAGAATTTCACCATCTAAAATACTAAAATATGTTTATTGGCTAGGATTACGTAAATAAATGGGTAAACTTTACTGGGCATGGTTGGGAACTCTGATCAAAAGTTAAACATGCACCTTTAGTTTTAAATATATCTATCAAAGAACCATTTAGCAGGATCTTAATAAATTGTCTAAGAACCCCCTCTCCACCTCTCCAAAACCATGACTGAGAATCAGTATCTTTTCAGCAGCGTTGTTTTGACAATGGATGCTTTGACAAGATTTCCTGATGCAGTATGGTTGAGAAACATTACTGCAAAATCGGAAGCGCAAAAGATCATTTGTTTTTCCAAGATATAGATTAGCCAAAGAAATACAATCAGATCCAACTTTTCAATGTTCAGATATTTATGTGCCAAGTTTTCAAAGAAACAACAAACAGTTTCAGAATAAAACATTGTATATATCTGGCTTATCATCCACAGTCATAAGAAACATTGCACAAGTGGCATCAAACTTTATAGATTATCTGAGTGACTGGGATAAATGAAATTCCTTGTTACAGTCTGTCATTAGGAATATCGCCAATGAGACCACATGATTTAGCCCTTTTGAGTTAATATTTGGATATGAGGTGAGAGGACCCCTGAAGTTAATTATGGAGAAAATTACAGAGGAAAGCTCAGAACTACATATCCAAACCATGTGTCAAATTTCTGAGAAAACTTAACCAATGGATGTGAGTTTGCCAAAAAGCATTTGAAAAGTGCTCAAAAAACAATGTCCTGGAACCAACGTGTTAATACTGTTACTTATCTCCAAGGAACTATAGGGGTTAGGGTTCTCTGGACCTTATCTAATCATAAAGAAACTTGGTGATGTGAATTATGTAGTATTACTCCAGGTGGGGGGACAAAGATTAGCAGGTCTCATTGATACTCTGATAGGGAAGATAATCAAGTGATAAGTGCAGTTAGGCTAGTGCAAGAAATAGCAAGTGCAATAAAAATATCAGAATAATTTGAGAATGAATCAGAAGTCAAAACCTCAAAAGTTAATACTGCAGTAATTAGATTGGATAATATGGAGTGTTTCAAAAACATTTTGCCTATAATGTAGTGCATGCATTACCCATTAAACAACATCTTTCCAAACTCAATGCAAAGGAGATCAAGTTCATGATAGCAATGATACTATTAAACTGCATGCCAGTAGTTGGAGTTCACCTTCTGTGATGGTTCACCTGACGAAGGAGCAGTGCTCTGAAAGCTTGTGATTGCAAATAAATCTGTTGGACTATAGCCTGGTGTCGTGTGACGTCTGACTTTGTCTACTCCAGTCCAATACCAGCAACTCCATATAAAGGTTTGTGAAAGAAAGGCAAGAAATTTGAATGGACAAAAAAATACCAGTGTGTCTGTAATATCTTCAAAGCTAAACTGAGTACTGCACGAGTTTTAGCAGTACCAAATTATGCCAAGGCATTCAAACTGGTTATTAATACCAGTAATGTGTCATTATTGTAGTGTTGCATTTCAGAAGAAATATTCAACAGTGGAAAAAGAAATTTTGTGATTTTTATTTGCCTTACAAAATTGTAAAATCTATATGTCTGTCTACTCAGCAGAGATTTACACAAATCATAATTATTTGACTTTCTAATACTTATGAAAAATCCTTGTTTATTTAATGTGAATATTGTTACTGTCAAAACGAAAACTTGTATTAATAAAAAAATGGCTTGGTAATAAAAGGAAATCATAGTAGAAAAATGAAAATATCGCTTAAAAATACCTTTCCTTTTTTTTGCAAGGAAGTATGATGAAGGCATTTGATATATTGGTATTATTTGAAAACATGGTTTTTAAAGTGGATAGGACAATGGATAGGTTTGCGTTTGATTAATATCTCGATGCTTTGTGCTTATTAAGAAGAGTAGGCTTAGTTTTACTTTTTTTTTAGTTCTATGAGTAGCAGCAGGTTGCTTGGAATGTTGTTTACATGCATTAAAAAAATTATTTAATTAAAAAAAACTTTGAGGTTAACAATGTTGTCATTTGGATGGTAGAAGACAGAAAAAGTTGGCTTCTACCTAACAACAAGTTGACTTATGATACAGGTAGGTAGAGACAGACAGAAGAAAAACAAAACCATTTGGCACGTCAGTGAGTGAGTCGGTTTCTCTCAGGTAGAAGCAGATCGTTGAATGAAAAAAGGTTTATTACTTCACATGTGCAATGTAGCAATCTCCAAAACTGTCACGGCAGAAGAAGTGGTTAAAAAGGATAGTGAGATTATAGGTGTAGAAACCAAATGTTTTTAAGTTTAGAGGGGAAGTCATCCTCCAAGGTTATTGAATGCATGGATTTGAGGAGTCCATATTAAGGAGTAACTGAGCTATTTTGGCAGTTTGTTTAAGATTTCTCACAAAGAGACATTAGCTAATGAGGAGAGCATTGAGTGAATGCAGAAATGTGACTAAACTTACCAAGTACAGTCATGCCAACTGAACAGTAAGAACCTTACGGTGTCTGTAAGGTTGTTGTTCAGGGTAAAAGGGTTAAATATGTATTTCTGATGTTTGTAATAAGATCATTTCAAATTATTCTTACATAGATTTTTTGTGTGTAATAACTGGTGATTTCTTTTGTTAAAATATGTTGGCAGCTGTTTGCAAAAATGGTCAGAGATTGACATGGTGGGAGCCCAATTTCAAAACCAAAACTTATGGTCCATCAAGCCATATTGCACTCTGGAATCTAACTTGTCAAATAATATCATTAGCTCGGACAATAAGAGATTGCAATGGGAAGCATGGGAACATTCAAGAATCTGTTGAGTTGAGAATTGTTGGCCCACTTAGCATAATATTCTAGACCAGTTTCATCACTGGAAATGATCAGGACCTTGACTGGAGCATCAGGTAAATAGAGAGTCAATATGTTTAAACTAGGTATAGGGAATGCTGGATGACTAAAGAAATTGAGGGTTTAGTTAAGAAACAGAAGGAAGCATAAGTAAGGTATAGACAGGATAGATTGAGTGAATCCTTAGAAGGGTATAAAGGAAGCAGGAGATGAGGTGCCGGAAGACTGGAGGTTGGCAAATGTGGTGCCACTGTTTAAGAAGGGTGGTAAGGACAAGCCAGGGAAGTATAGACCGGTGAGCCTGACCTCAGTGGTGGGCAAGTTGTTGAAGGGAATCCTGAGGGACAGGATGTACATGTATTTGGAAAGGCAAGGACTGATTAGGGATAGTCAACACGGCTTAGTGCGTGGGAAATCATGTCTCACAAACTGGATAGAGTTTTTTGAAGAAGTAACAAAGAGGATTGTTGAGGGCAGAGCAGTAGATGTGATCTATATGGACTTCAGTAAGGCGTTCGACAAGGTTCCCCATGGGAGGCTGATTGGCAAGGTTAGATCTCACGGAATACAGGGAGAACTAGCCATTTGGATACAGAACTGGCTCAAAGGTAGAAGACAGAAGGTGGTGGTGGAGGGTTGTTTTTCAGATTGGAGGCCTGTGACCAGTGGAGTGCCACAAGGATCGGTGCTGGGTCCTCTCCTTTTTGTCATTTACATAAATGATTCGGATGCAAATGTAGGAGGTACAGTTAGTAAGTTTGCAGATGACACCAAAATTGGAGGTGTAATTGACAGCGAAGAGGGTTACCTCAGATTACAACAGGATCTTGACCAGATGGGCCAATGGGCTGAGAAGTGGCAGATGTAGTTTAATTCAGATAAATGCGAGGTGCTGCATTTTGGGAAAACAAATTTTAGCAGGACTTATACACTTAATGGTAAGATCCTAGGGAGTGTTGCTGAACAAAGAGACCTTGGAGTGCAGGTTTATGGGCTTCTTGAAAGTGGAGTCGCAGGTAGATAGGATAGTGAAGAAGGCGTTTTGTATGTTGTCCTTTATTGGTCAGAGTATTGAGTACAAGAGTTGGGAGGTCATGTTGCAGCTGTACAGGACATTGATAAGGCCACTGTTGGAATATTGCGTGCAATTCTGATTTCCTTTTTATCGGAAAGATGTTGTGAAACTTGAAAGGGTTCAGAAAAGACTTACAAGGATATTGCCAGGGTTGGAGGATTTGAGCTATAGGGAGAGGCTGAACAGGCTGGGGCTGTTTTCCCTGGAGCGTCGGAGGCTGAAGGGTGACCTTATAGAGGTTTACAAAATTATGAGGGGCATGGATAGGGTAAATAGGCAAAGTCTTTTCCCTGGGGTCGGAGAGTCCAGAACTAGAGGGCATAGGTTTAGGGTGAGAGGGGGAAAATATAAAAGAGACCTAAGGGGCAACGTTTTCATGCGGAGGGTGGTACGTGTATGGAATGAGCTGCCAGAGAAAGTGGTGGAGGCTGGTACAATTGCAACATTTAAGAGGCATTTGAATAGGAACGGTTTGGAGGGATATGGGCCGGGTGCTGGCAGGTGAGACTAGATTGGGTTGGAATATCTGGTCGGAATGGGCGGTTTGGACCGAAGGGTCTGTTTCCATGCTGTACATCTCTATGACGCTATGACTCTAGTCACTGGCCTGATTCTGCCATTAAGTTAGATCACTCGTGGCTAGATGGGATGACTTCAGATTATTTTCAAAACCATTTTCTTCAGGCACATCCATTCTCTCGCCACCGCTTCCACTCTTCTCTTTGGCTACTGTCCAAGGCACAATTTTGGGGTCATGATTGAAGCCAAGGTCAGCTTCCAATTCCATGTCTGTGCTATAATTAATACAGAGTGGCCCTGGAAAAGCACAGCAGGTCAGGCAGAAACTGAGGAGCAGGAGAGTCAACGCTTCAGGCATAAACCCTTCACCATGCATTCCTGATGAAGGGCTTACGCCTGAAACATCGACTATCCTGGTCCTCAGATGCTGCCTAATCTGCTGTGCTTTTCCAGTGCCACACTTTTCGGCTCTCCAGCATCTGCAGTTCTCACATTCTCCTCTCATTAACACAACCCATTTCCACCTCTGTAACACAGCCAATCTGCCACTATCTTATGTAAACCTAAGAAACTGAAACAAGAGTAGACTATAAAGAATGTTAAGCTTGCCCTGCCTATTCCATATGTTCATGGCTCAATCTCCAAATTCCTACCTGCAACCTCCAACTGGAGCTGAAATTAATTTCCATACCTTTGTTATCTCTAGGCTCGATTATTCCAATGCACTCCTGTGTTCTAAGCTATATTAACTTAAACACATCTAAAACTTTATCTCTGTTCTAACTTACACCCAGTCCCATTCACTAATCACTCTATGCATCTTTTACATTGGCCATTAAACAACAGCTTAATTACAAACTTCACATCCTTGTCTTCATTTTGTTCCCTGGCCTGGTCCCTCCCTATTTCTGTAACTTCCTCAAGCCCTACAGTCCTCTGAGATATCTGTAGAAACCTTAATGTGGAAGCCGGCCATTCAGCCTATTGAGTCCACACCCATCCTCCAAAGAGCACCCCACCAAGCCCAACCCTATCCCTGTAACCCTATTTTTCTGATGGTTAATTTACCTAATCCGCATGTTTGGACTATGGGAGGAAACCAGAGCAGCCAGAGGAAATCAACACAGAAATAAGGAGAATGTGCAAACTCCACACAGACCGTTGCCTAAGGGTGGAATTGAACCCAGGTCCTTGGTGCTAACCACTGAGCCACCATGCCACCCTATGTTCCTTCAGTTCTCATTGCTTGAGTTTCCTCAATTTAAATTAGACCACCATTCGTGACAATGCCTTCAGCTTCCAAGGCCCTTGAAATAAGTGCACATTGGCCAGTATCCCATCACCAAATCACCCTTTATTTCCACATGCACGGTACATTGGCTATGGCCAGCCAGCTCAGAGTCAGTCCCTGAAAGTGAGGAGACTCTAAATCCCCTGTTTATGGCTTAGATTAACAACCCCAACCAAGGATCTCAGAGTCAGTAAGATCTATCTCATTCCAATTGCTACATCGTAAGCTTGAAAATCACTCTCTAAACCTCTAATCCTCTCCTTCTTCCTTTAAGATGATACAAAATAATTACTCCTTTCACCATGTCTTTGGTCACCTGCCCATATTTTTCCTTACCTGTCTCAGTGTTATGTTTTGTTTGATAACATTCCTGTGAAGCATTTTACGATATTTCCCTAAGTTGAAGGCAGCCATCACTGTTTCTCACCATTACAAAAAGCCTTATAGTTACCATTGGAATAAAAGAACTGGATTCTTGACTACAGAGAAAGCATTTAGAAATCTTATGAAGGCCACAATTTCTTCATTCACTCAAAAATAAAAGCAGTCTCAAGACTAAAGTGAACAATATCACAGCCAATTTCACCTGAGGTTGTGATTGATTGACATGTGAATGAAATCCTTAAAGTTTTCAGGTCATCTTGGTCATGGGCCCCAGATACAGCCTGCCTATTCAATCTAAATGCATTTTCGTATTAGCTCGTATGGAAGTTCATTATTTTTGGAGATTCATATTTTGAAGATTATTTCAATTGTTTTTCGGAGTGATATAACACTCCAATTTAGAGTCATAGAGTCATTGAGATGTACAGCACGGAAACAGTCCTTTCAGTCCGACTCATCCATGCCGACCATGTATCCTAAATTAATCTAGTCCCATTTGCCAGCACTTGCCCTATATCCCTCTAAACCCTTCCTATTTATATACCCATCCAAATGCCTTTTAAATGTTGCAACTGTACTAGCTTTCACCACTTCCTCTGGTAGCTTGTTTCATACAAGCATCATTCTTCGCGTAAAAATGTTGCCCCTTAGGACCCTACTAAATCTTTCCCCTCTCACACTAACCCCATGCCTCTACTTCTGGCTTCCTCCACCCTAGGGAAAAGACCTTGCCTATTTACCCTATCCGTGCCTCTCTTGATTTCATATATGTGTACAAAGTCACACCTCAGCTTCCGACGCTCCAGGGAAAACAGCCTCAGCCTATTCAGCCTCTCCCTATAGCTCAAATTTCCCAATGATACACTAGTTTCTTTCTGACCTCAAATATATAGATTACATTAGATTACATTAGATTACATTACAGTGTGGAAACAGGCCCTTCGGCCCAACAAGTCCACACCGACCCACCGAAGCCATTACAGTTTCCACACTGTAATGTAATGTAAAAAAAATGAAGCGCAACCCACCCATACCCCTTACCTAACACTACAGGCAACTTTTGTATGGCCAATTCACCTGACCTGCACATCTTTGGACTGTGGGAGGAAACCGGAGCACCCGAAGGAAACCCACGCAGACACGGGGAGAATGTGCAAACTCCACACAGTCAGTCGCCTGAGTCGGGAATTGAACCCGGGTCTCTGGCGCTGCGAAGCAGCAGTGCTAACCACTGGGCCACCGTGCTGCCCCAACCTCTCTGATCCAGGAAAAGTTACCTGGACAGGTAAAACATAAAAACATTTTTAGAATTTGTTTTAATCCTGATTACTTTCATTCATCTTATTTCAGAATATAAGGCAGATCAAATGCTTTAAATTAAATCTCACATGAAATTGTGAAACCATTTTCATCAAATTTTTCTTCTAATTGGAAAGAAATAAACTGGCATAGTACAAAATAAAGAACTGCAAATGCTAAAACAGAGACAGAAATTGCAGGAGAAACTCATCAGCTCTGGCAGCATCTGTGGAAAGAAAGCAGGATCAACATTTTAACTCGAAATATTAACTCTGCCTTCTCTCCACAGATGCTGCCAATCTGATAGGTTCCTCCAGAAATAAACTGGCCTTTGGTGCTGGGATAGATTGACAAGTTCTTCCAGGATTAATGTCTTGAAAAAGAAACATGATCCTCAAAGCCAAAGGGATCTCATCAGTGCTGTTAGATACAATTAAAAGAAATTGTTACAAAATAACTTTCTCCAGCTAACTCGCTTCTTCGTCTTGGGGTAAGACATCCATTGTACACTTGGAACAAAAGAAGTCTCAAGTCCACTTCAATATTACTGACATTTCCAAATAGCATTTCTGAACCTAGTTTAATAATATAAGCACAGAAAAGTATTAGAGTTGATTGAAACAGAACTGCCAAACCTTTAATTCTTTCTTAATACATAATAACATCCTCCAAAGGTGCAGCAACGTAATAACCCTCACTTCAAAATTCAAGATTCATTGCAATAAACAAGTCTTGCAAATGTCTGAGTCGCAATTTCCTAATTTATCTATGTTAGTTGGAGATAAGATCTTAAGGTAGTCGAGCTGAGATAGAATAACATTAAAACCACAGCCAATTCTTTTTACCAAGGACAACATTTTTTATATCTGCAATATTCTCTGATGAAAGTATAATGTCTGAGGGAGCCAGGGGTACCAATAAACCACAATGAAGAGCTTCACTGAGGGGGCTGTAAAATTGCCAAAACCCTTTCTTCTTGAAAGATTTATCTGTGAAATAAGGACAGAGAATATGGTTTCAAGACTTAATTTTAATGAGATAAACCTGCCATGGAAAATACACCAGCACTCGATGTGAAAACATGCTGAAACAGAAAGCGCATAATTCCTCTGAAAGGAACAAATAAAGTTATTATCAGCTAAAATGTAGGACAAAATTTGTTTTATGCCAGTAAAACTGTCCCAGAGTCATCTACATTGGAAATGTGATGGATCGCTGCATGAAAATGTGAAGAAATGCTGAAATTGAGTTGATTTTGAAATAATTGTTTAGACAAATGCCTTACGCTGAGCAAAATGATTCAAATACTAAACCTGTCATTTGCAAGCTTATCCAAGATTCTGATGAATAGTACTTCATGTATAACAGCAGTGTTGAAGTTCAGACAAGCTATTGCATCTGAGTGGGATTTATAGAACTGCAACACAATGTGCTAATGACTGAAGCTACTGCATAATCCTGGGGCTTGGGTTTTCGTATGCCTAATTCATGATGTGAAAATTTTACTGCATTGAGTCCTTAAAAATGGGTCTAACAATCAACTATTTTCTCAGCCTGCTCGATTTCCCTGTCCTCCTCTCAGCCTGTCAATTGTCTGTGCTGGCCTGTAATACCCAACAACAAGCTCATTTCTTTTTCTATAAACTCAAGACGGTGTCACTTGCATGGGCCAACATTTTTGCCCAACTATGATTTCCCTTGAAAAGGTAGTGTCGATAAAATGTGGAGCTGCAAAAAGCACAGCAGGTCAAACAGCATCAGAGGAGCAGGACAGTCAATGATTCAGGCAGGACCCTTCATCAGCACTGGACATCTGCAGCATCTGTAGTCCTCACTACCTCCAACTTGAGAAGGTAGTGGTGAACTGCTGCAGTTCATGACGCACACACAGTGCTGTTGGATGAGTTCCAGGGTTTTGTTCCCACAACTCTGAAGCAACAGCAATGTAGTTCCAAGTCAGGAGGGTCTGTAGCTTTCAGGCAGTGGTGTTCCCATGCATCTGCTGGCCTTGTTCATCTGGGTGGTTGAGGCCACAGGAAATTACAGTCTTAGGTGCCTTGTTTTTTTGTTGCAGTGCATCTTTTAGATAGTACTGGCACAATGCATCAGTGTTGGGGAAGGGCAAAATGTTAAAGGTGATGAAGGAAGTGCCAACCAAGCAGGCTGTTTTCGCTACATGGTGTTGAGGTTCTTGAATGTTGTTGGACGTCCATTCATCCAGGCAAGTTAAAAATTCCATCGCACACTTTATTTGTGCCTTGTGGTTAGGCTTTAAGAAATCAGGAGGTGAGTTGTTCATTGAAGAATTCCCATCTCTTTTCTTCCTTTATAGCCACAGTAAACTGGGCCAGTTCAGTTTCTGGTGGGGTATAGTCCATTTGCTCTAGGCTGATCGACAATGATGTTAGGGAGGGAATTGCAGGATTTTGACCCAGCAGTAATGAAGGAGCAATGATATGTTTTCATGTCAAGATAGGTAAGGGCTTGGAGGGGGAACTTGCAGATGTATATTCTGTCGTTGTCCTTTTAGATGGAAGTGGTCAAGGATTTGGAAGCTACTGTCTAAAGATCTTTGTCAAATTTCTGACATAGTTCAATAAATGATACATATTGTTGCCACTAATGATCAGTGGTGGCAGGAGTGGATATTTGGATATGGTATCAATCAAGTCTTTGCCTTGGCCAGAATGGTTTCAACCTTCATGAGTGTTGTTGAAGCTGCATGCATCCAAGCTAGTGGGGAATATTCCATCACAGTCTTGACTTCTGCCTTGCATGTGGTGGACAGGCTTTGGGACTGAGGACATGAATTACTTGCTAGAATATTACTAGCCTCTGACTGGCTCTTGCAGCCACCTTCTTTATTTGGTGAGTACATATCAGTTTCTGGTCAATGATAACCCCAAGTATGTTGATAGTGGGGGATTAAGTGATGGTAACACCACTGAATGTTAAGGGGTGGGCAGCCATATTGTATCGTATTGGAGATGGCCATTGCTTGGTATTTGTTTGGCATGAATATCACTTGCTACTTATCAGCCCAAGACATTGTCCATACCTTGTTGCATTTTCAACCCAGACTGCTTCAGTATCTGAGGAATCACAGATAATGATGATCATCGTGAAATCAATGGCAAACATCCCCACTTTGGTCCTTAAGATGGAGAGGTCATTGATGAAGCAATAGTAGATGGTTGGGCCTAGGACACAACCCTGAGGAATTCCTGCAGACATGTCCTGAAGCTGAGATGAGAGATCTCTAACAACCACAACCATCTTCCCATGTGCCAGGTATGACTCCAACCTGCAGGAATTTGTCCCTTGTTTCTCATTGACTCCAGTTTTGCTTGAGTTCCTTCATGCCACACTCAGTCAAATGCAGTCTTGATGTTAAGGCCGGTCACTCTCACTTCATCTCATGTCCATGTTTGGAACAAGATAGTGATGAGATCAGGAACTGAGTGGCCCTGGCAGAATCCAAACTGAGCAACAATAATATGTTTTTGCTGAGCAGGTTCCATCACTTTACTGATGATCGAGAGTAGACTGATGAGGCAATAATTGGCTGGGTTGGATTTGTCCTGTTTTTTGGACAGGATATACCTGAGCAAACTTTCACCTTGTCGATCATGTGCTAGCATTACAACTGGGCTGGAACAATTTGTGAAGGGGCATAGGTATTTCTGGAGAATAAGTGTTCTGTACTTGTCAGAATGTATTTAGGGCACATAGCCTTTGCACTTAGAGTACCCTTTTTGTTTCTTGATTTAACGTAGAATGCATGGAATTGGCTGAAGACCGGCATCTATGAGTCCTATCTATCTATCCTGGAGTCCTCACAAGGAGGTAATAATCCACTTAGGACATCTGGCCGTTAAGTGTTTGCAAGTGTTTCAGTCTTGTTTTTGCAATAAATCAGTAATTGTGGCATAACTGGAACTACTGTATAGGCATGGTAAAGCAATGTACATATAAAATATCCTGATAGAGTGAAATGTCTATTGTACATTTGTTACACATCCTGTACAATGCTGACTAACTACCATTTTAGACCATATGTGGAAGTTGCATTTGAAAATTTTAAATTTTTTTCTTCTTTCAACTGAACTAAACAGTGTTATTTTGACAGCAAAAAATAATGTACATAACAATTTAACTGAAAGAGCTAAAAATTTTTAAGAAATGTGACTGAAAGAGAAAGATGTAAATAGAAACATTTGCACTTCATAAGACTTTTCATGAATGCAGGTTATCCCAAACAGCTTCATAGTCAATGGAACTGTTGGCACTGCTGTGATGCAGAAAAAAACAGAAACAGCATTTTACAGACAGAACTAAGCATCCAGCTGCTTTGATCAAAGCTCTGCAATTCTGCCACATCGAGAAATAAATTGCTGAGGCCAATTAATCAATGACAGGATGGAAAGACCACATGATGATCTCCATCCTCAAAGATGGCAGGGTCTGGCACCTGCTTTCAAGATTCAAGTCTTGAGGCATTTTCAGTCATCTTCAGCCATAAGTGCTGAATGGGCAATCTATTTCAAACACCTCCTGAGATACCCACCAACACAGAAGCCAATTTTCAGCTAATTTGATTCACTCCACATGATAGCAAGAAACTCAATCTGTCATAAAGTCAGAAGTGGCAATTCTCACAAATACACATTCAGCACTCCCCAGATGCTAAAGCAGTCCATACATAGCATGTAGTGAGACCTGAAAAATAGTGAACCTTATGCTAAGAAGTGAAAAGTAACATTGATGCCACACAAGAACAGGGAACCAACTACCTCAAATAGATGGAATCTAACCATCTCTCCTTCATGGTATTACCATCATTAAATCATCCAGCATCAACATTCTGGAGTGTTACCATTAAACAGAACTATATCAAATAAATAGTCTGGCTGAAAGAGCTAGGTTAGAGAGTAAGAATTCTGTGATGAGTATCTCACCTCCTGATTTGCCAATGCTATCCACCATCTACAAGGGACAAGGAATGATGGAATACTTGTTGGATTAGTGCAGTTCACACAATAATCAAGAAGCTCAACACTGTTCAGTGCAAGCAAAAACTGATTGCAAGCCCATCTGCCACTAGTACACAATGGCAGCAATGTGTACCATCTACAGGATGCACTGTGGCAACTTAGCAAACATCTGTCAACAGCAACTTCAAAACCTACAACCACAATCAGATGTGAGAACAAGAGTCGTACACATCTCCACCTGTACCTTCTCCAGCCATACACTGTGCTGACTTGGAGCTATGTTGTTGTTCCTTCACTGGCACTGGAACAAAACCTGAAAATCCATTCTTACTAGCATTGTGGATTTACCTGCACCACATGGATTACAATGGTTCAAGAAGTTGACTCACCACCACTTTTTCACAGGCAATTAGGGATGGCAATAACTATTTCCAAAACTACTCACAACTCATAAATGAATATCAATCAAAAGAACTGAATGTACTAAATACACCCTGTCAAGTGTCAGGCTTTAGTACTAAAGACTTTCTGTAATTGACCATATCCTGAGACATGATGTTGTAGTACAGCAATCACATTATCAGCAATGCAAGTCGCACAGTACTTAATCATCAGCATGACATAGACACACATTGAATCTTACATTACAACCATGTCTCAGGTAGCACTATCACCATCCCTTGGTATGTCCTATCACACAAAGGTAGATTGGGACAATATATTGTCACAAAGACAATCCTTTTTCTTAAAAGCTGTTCTTTTCTCAAGGATACTGTGTCCTTGGTTTCTTTCAGAGGGATCGTAAATATCTCCCAGTTCTGATTAGACTAGTTTGGTACAGTGATTGAGAGGCCTTTTGTTTATATGTAAACAGATGAGACTTCAGGCCAAAATGGTCATATTTTAGAAGTGACCTGTGTAATGAAAGGGGAGTGGTCAGCTCTCTAGCTGGGCTCTTCAGTCCAGAACTAATTAGGAGTTCAACAGTGAGTTGTGTGGAAACTCTCTCTTTCTGCCCTTCTAACTTCAACCTGTAAACATCTGTTCTACTTTTTTGACTGTGTTTTAAGGGGGTTTGCTTATTAGGACTGTTGTATATATTGAGAACAGCATAATTAAGTAGTTTGGATAGACTGAGTTCTGTTGGGATTCTTTATTCTGTTCTTTGTGTTTCATTGTGTAATTTTGTGAATAAAGTTTTGTTTGTTTTAAAATCTGGTAGTCAACCTCGCAAACTTACTCTAGAAAATTTTCACTGTATACTTACTGAAACAAATTGCAAGGTTATGGTCTAGGCTGGCTGCTGAAGAACGTTTTGAGTGGTCTGGCCTAGTCCATAACAGATTGGGGGCTCTTTGTGGGATTTTAAACAGCGAGTGGTCGGTGCTAGTGTCTTTAATTCAGGTGTTGGTTTGGCTGTGTAGGCAAAGCTCGGGATAGTCATGGCTCTTTCATTTGCCAAAGGTTTTCTGGAAGTGAATGTGGTGACTTCAGAAGTTTTGCAAAAGGTAAATAACACCAAGCTACAGGAATTAGCAGACAAGCTGGAATTGGAACTGCCTGCTTCTGTGAGGAGAGATACTTACAGCAGTAGCTTAGCATTTAAACTTGCTGGAAACACCATCAGAATCTATAGAGATGACAAGAATTCAATTGCAAATGAAGCAGCTTGAGTTAGAGGTGGGAGATAAAGAAAGGGCAGCTGAAATGAAACAGTCTGAGTTACGATTAAAAGCAGAAGAGAGGGAAAAAGAGAAAGCAGCAGAACAGACAGAAAAAGAGACAGCTTTTGAACTTCAGAAACTAACACATAAAAAGGAAAGTCAGCTTAAAAGGCTGAAGATAAAGGCTGAAGATAAAGGCTGAAGGTAACCTTAGTGAGGAAGTAGTACAAACTCATGTGGAAGAGCAGAGAGTTAAATTGTCAAGATTAGCAGGTTGTCAAGGTTGAAATGGTTGATGATTATGAGCTGGTCCATAAAACATGGGTTGGCTTCCAGAATCAATTTCAGTCCATGAGGGATAGAAATTGGGGCAAAGTGAAATCCTCATGTGGAAAGGGAAAGGTAGATCTCCATGAAGATCATAAGGATAACTTATCACAGGTTAAAAAAGAAACCATTGAGGGGGACAAAGAAGTTAAAAAGCTCCGATGTTTTCATTGTAATAACGTGGGCCACATGAAATCACAGTGTTGGTGGGCTGGGAGAAAGCCAGATGTAGGAAAACTGGACAAGCCTGGGAGTTTTGTTGGACTAGTAACAAAAAGCACAAAGGAAGTTAGACAACTGCCTCAAAGTGTACAAGATGATCAGAGGTTGGTTAAGGAGAAAGTGCCAGATTTGCTTAAAACATATATATGCAAGTGTAAAGTTTATTCACTAAGGCCAGGAGTAATGGGTAAGGAGGTTACAATATTAAGGGACACAGGATCCTCTCAGTCTGTGATGCTGAAGGGTGAAAGATATGTACTCTTGAGGGACTATTGCCAGAAAAGATGAGAATTTAAAACAGTTGCATCAGAAGGCATCAGAAGGCATTGACAGAAAGTAGAGTGAATGCATCCCTGAATGCATTACTTAACAAATGATGTCTTAATGAGGAAATGGAGAATGTCACACATTCAAGTGGATGAGAAATGGGCAGTGATTCAGCAAATTGTTTAATACTTATTTCAGCATTTGAGGAACCTTTCACAAGAGTCTTGATTGATTGTATAGGTCCCCTGCCTCAAACAAAAAGTGGGAATAACTATTTATTAACAAAATAATGGATGCATCAATTAGATTTTCAGAGGCAATCCCATTATGCAACATCACAGTTAAAAGGGTTGTAGAAGAATTACTTACATTTTTTACTGGATACGAACTACCAGTCTGATCAAGGATCAAACTTCACATCCAAACTATTGAAGGAGGTTATGGATAACTTGGGAATAAAGCAATTCAAATCTACTGTGTTTCATCCCCGAATCGCAGGAAGCGCTAGAAAGACGGCATCACACACTAAAGACCATGTTGAGGGCTTATGGTCAGGATTATCCAGATGATTAGGATAAGGGAGTTCCGTTTGTGCTTTTTGTGATCATAGATGCATCAAATGAATCGGCCAAATTCAGTCCATTTGAATTAATTTTTGGACATGCAGTAAGACTGCCATTAAAATTGATTAGAGAGAAATTAATAAGTCAGAATTCAGAGACCACCCATTTGGACTATGTGTCAAATTTTAGAGAATGACTAAATAGAGCTTGAGAGTTGGCTAGACAGCATTTAAAAGTATCACAGCATATAATGAAGTGGATAAGAAATTACAAATTTGCAATTTTGCAATTAGGAATAAGGTATTGGTGTTAGTTCCAGTAACAGGCGAGCATTTAAAAGCAAGAGGAAGTTGAGTGAGGTGAATCACTTGATAAGGACTCCAGAAATGAAGAAATCTCACAGAATGTGTCATGTGAATATGATCAAAAGGGAAGGTGTTGATAGGGAAGGAAAGCAAAAGGAGAAGGTGTTAATGATTACAGCACGGAAGGAAGAACCAAGTTCAGAGGATTCTGAATTGGACATCCCTCAAATCAAATTGGACAGTGAGGAAGTTATCAAAATTGGAATAGATTATTGAGTTACCTTCCACAAGAAAATCAAAATGACCTGAAAAACTCATTACTATCACATGGGGAAATACGCGGAAACAAAGTGGGAAGTACCAACCTAATTGAGCATGATATAGAGGTAGGAGATGCTGTTCCGATTATGCAACATCCTTATTGGCATAACCCTCTAAAGTTGGCACAGGTTCAGGAGATTGAGCGCATGCTCCAAGATGGCATAATCGAAGTGAGTTACAGTTACTAGAGCTCACCCATAGTCATGGTGCCAAAGCTAGATGGTACCCAACAGTTATGTGTGGACTATCGCAAAGTCAATGCCGTTACAAAGACTGATGCATATCCAATTCCACAGTTGGAGGACTGACAAAAAAGTAGGACAAACAACTTACATTTCTAAGTTGGACTTGCACAGAGGCTACTGGCAAGTACCTCTGTCAGAGAGAGCAGAGGCAATTTCGGCTTTCGTAACGCCAAATGGATTCAGTTCAAAGTCATGCCATTTTGTATGAAAAATGCTCCAGCCACATTTCAGAGACTGACTAATAAGGTCGTTGCCAGGTTACCCAACTGTGTGGTGCCTATTGATGACCTTGTGACTTTTAGTCACTCGTGGAAGGAACATTTACAGCATTTATTGGACTTGCTTGATCGACTTCAGAAGGTGGTCTTGGCAGTAGACCTAGCTAAAAGTGAATTCGCAAAAGCCCAAGTCACCTTGCTGGGCCATGTTATGGAACATGGACAAATGGCCCTGCGGGATGCGAAAACAGAAGTAATTGGGGAGTTTCCCACACCGATAAAAGCAACACTGTGATTCCTGGGATTGAGTGGATTTTACCGAAAGTTTGTGCCGAACTTTAGCAGTGTGGCTGCTCCACTCACCGCATTGTTAAAAAAGAGCAAGAAGTTTCAGTGGACAGCGGACTGTCAAAAGGCATTTGACAGCCTAAGAACTGTGTTAACCACTGCCCCAGTATTAGCCACCCTGGATTACACAAAGCCTTTCAAGGTGTCTATCGATGCCAGTGATGTGGGTGTCAGTGTGGTGCTCCTGCAGGAAGATGACGAGGGAATAGAAATCGCCATCACATATTTTTCCAGGAAGTTGAACATTGGTCAACAGAAATATTCAACGGTGGAGAAAGAGACTAAGCTTGGTGTTGTCATTACAACATTTCAGTGTTTATATTACCAACAAAGCATCTGAGACAATTGTATATACTGATCATAACCCATTGACATTTGTGGAAAGATTTAAGGATAAAAATGCCAGACTGTTTAGATGGAGCTTGTTTTTGCAGCCATTCAATTTGACAATTGTGCCTGTGGCAGGTCATGAAAACGTGATTGCCGATAGGTTATTGAGACTCGAATGAGATACGGAGGCGTTCGACAGGTGTGCCATGGCCTGAATTTGCATGTAGTCATGCATGTTTGTATGTAAATAGTTAGTATTGTGTATATGTGTGTTTTAGACTACTAACCAGCTTATTTAAAGGGTTTTAAAACTGAAGCCATCTTTTGGTATTGATGTTTTTTAAGGGAGGGAGGTGTCACAAAGCTGATCCCTTTTTTCTAAAAGCTGTTCCTTTTTTCAAGGATACTGTGTCCTTGGTTTCTTTCAGAGGAGTAATAAACCACTCTTAGTGCCAATTAGACTGGTTTTGTATAGAGATTAAAGGATATTGAGAGGCCTTTTTGTTTATATGTAAGCAGAAGAGACTTCAGGCCAAAATGGTCATGTTTTAGAAGTGACCTGTGTAATGGAAGGGGAGTGATCAGCTCTCTAGCTGGGCACTTCAGTCCAGAACTAATTAGGAGTTCAACAGTGAGCTGAGTGGAAACTCTCTCTCTCTTTCTGACCTACTAACTTCAACCTGTAAACATCTGTCCCACTGTTTTATTGTGTTTTAAAGAGGGTTGCTTATTGGGACTGTTGTGTGTATTCAGAACAGCATAATTAAGTCTAGTTTGGATAGAATGGGTTCTGTAGGGGTTCTTTATTCTGTTCTTTGTGTTTCATTGTGTAATTTTGTGAATAAAATTTTGTCTGTTTTAAAACCTGGTAGTTAACCTAGCTAACTTACTGTGGGTAATTTGCACTGTACATTTACCGAAACAAGTTGTAAGGTTATGGTCTGGGCTGCCTGATTAAGAATGTTTTAAGTGGTTTGGCTTAGTCCTTAACAACATTAAAAAGCATGATGGTCGACAGGCAATAGCCAGTATTTTAAAAATTAATACATGATTTGCAACAGCAATATATTCCTTAAGGAACAATAAAACTTGAAAAGTGATTCAACCATGACTAACAAAGGAAGTTAACATTTTTATTAGATCAAACGTGGTGACTTACAAAGTTTCCAAAAAAAAGTAAACCTGAGGATTAGTAAGCATTTTAGAAATCTGCAAAGGAGAAGCAAGAAACCTGATAAAGCAAGAGTAGAAATGAACGTAAACTAGAAAGGAAAATAAAAACAGACTGAAGAAGCATCTGTTGATATAGAAGGAGCAAAGAAATTGCAAAGAAAATGCAGGACCAGAGAAGAGAATTCATAATGGGAAATGGGGAAATGTCAAATAAGCTAAATAATTACTTAACTTTGTGTCTGGCTTTATTGAAGAAAATCAAAGAAATTTCCCAGAAAAAAAAGAGACCTAAGGGACAAGTGAGAATAAGGATCTGAAAGAAGTGAGTAAATGAATAGTATCAGAGAAATGGATTTTTTTTCCATATTTATGGAACCTCGTGATCTACATCCTATCATGTTGAAAGAGTTGACTACAGTGATAATAATGCATTGATGATGGCATCCTTCAAAATTAATTCTACTGATTCTGGAATAATGCTTGCAGATTGCAAAGTTGTAAATATAATTGTACTATTGGAGAAAGGGTTGAAAGAGAAAGTGTGGAACTGCAGATCTGTTAGCCTGATCAATCACAGGGAAAATAGTAGAATCTAAAGGCTCTGATATCTGGATGTTTAGAAACTAATGATCTGATTGGACACTGTCAACATGGATTTATGAAAGGGAAATCATGTTTCACAACACATTGGAGTGTTTTGAGGATTTTATGAACAGAGTAAATAAGGCTATTTGTGTTGAGCACAAGAGGATTTGAGTACAGGAGCAAAGACATCCAGCTTTTATGTGTAAGAGCGTACGGGGAGTGTCATGAGCATGATTGGTCATGACACTCCCCGTGTCATGACCAATGACACGGGGAGTGTCATTGGTCATGACACGTGCAATGGAGGTGCGTGCAATGGAGGTTCACTACACTAATTTGTGGGATTGTGTGATTATCCAATGTGGCGGGTTCCAGGAGATTAGGTCTGTATTCTCTACAGTTTTGAAGAATTGGATGAGATATCATGGAAACATACAAATTTCTTAAAGGGATGGATGGAGTAGTCTAGAACCAGGGAACACAATTTCAGAATAGGCAGCAAATCACTTTGGACTGAGATGAGGAGGAAATTCTTGACTCAGAGGATGGTGAAGCTTGGAATCCTAGACAGCTGTGAATGTTCAGTCATTGAGAATGTTCAAGGCAGAGATTGATAGATTTCTATATCAAGTGATGTGAACAAAGTACAGGAAAATGCATTTTGGTAGATGGGCAATTGTCGCCAGTATCTAGAATCGCTCAGCAGACCAGAGGTGCCAAAAGGTCTACTCCTGCTCCTATGTCCCTAAGGGATGTGAGGAAATTGTCAGGTGCAACTGTAAATTTGAGATAAAGCCCAATACATCAATGTATCAAAAGAAAGCAAGAGGTAGGAGATTAATGATCATTCCATTGAACACATACTTCTCATGAAAACTGACAAAACTGTTACCAAGATCTGGGCCAGAGGGGATCCCATGAATACACTACCATTTTGGGCACACATGTTTGTAAAAACTCACTGAACCACTAGACCAATTCATAATGTGCAGAACCAATCATAAATTGGTTGGACTGCCTATATATGCATGGTCGCAATAAGTCATGCACACAAAACTCACCACCTGATAGGTCACCACCCCAAAGCAATTTCAACAAACATCTCTGCAGTTTGCCCTCAAGTGTGGCTAGACAGTCAAGTGTAACTGTGGGTCCTGCAGTTATGAATGACAGCCTGTCACCTTTATGAATTTTCCTGCAAGGCATATCTTCGATCAAATGGATACTAACGTCCTGCTCTTTGCATACTTCCAAACGGTAGATGGCCATTTTGGTTAGGGTTGCACCCGCTGCATCATTTAAGTAATAGTATACATATGTTAAGAGACTCTATTGCACTAAAGTTCCCCCTTAAAATAGAGCAGTCAAATCTATCGTTTCCTCAAAGTGTTGGTTGACAAATTTGCCACTTTGTTTATATTACTATCTACTGCAAGCCTACATTCATTGATCAATATCCATGTTGGTAATCCTACAGTTCTACATGCTACAGGATCAGCCTTATCAGCAATCTCGTGAATCGGGAGATAAACATCTCCTAATGGTGTAAGTTTGATGCCAAGAATGGGCACATTAAAATTATCCTGTTCTATAACATCTACCCTGATCAAATAATCACTCACCATATATCACATAAACTCATGGAAGAGCCAAAGGCCACCCTTTGAGCCCTGAAATGTGTCTAGTCTACTTCAGATTACCCTGAAAGGGGGAGCTTTCTTAAAAATTTGAACAAAGATGAATCTAGCCATCTCACACTGCTGCTTGGCAAAAAGTATAAAAGTGGTATTTTCCACTTACAGAATGTTGCTGTCAAGTTAAAATGTGTTCTGTCTACCATACTTGGGTATGGTAGTTGTGATTTCTCTGTCAGTGTGATGCCAGCTACGAAAACTGCACATCCCAACAACTGATGGATCGTCTTTTAACTCTCCACCACTGGCAGCATGTCAATCATGCTCAATTGGCTCATGCTTGCAAACCTCAGAATACCATGTCCTGCCTCCCATGCAGTTCTGTTAATGGAAGATATTAACTAAATAATCCTGACTGCACTAAGAATTACAATGGAAACCAATGTACAATTATCAGTTGGACTTGCACGGTGATTCATTCATGTTTGCTAGAAGCTGCAGTAATTTACACACAGGGCCCTGTTCATTGTTGCAGAAGGAATGTATTCACATGTTGCCCCTTTTCTAATGAGGAAAGCACTATGTTGACAGCCAATCTCTGCTGCATCCCCAAAGCAATAATCGGACCGAGAGTCAACTTGCTTGGTTTGAATTTAATCAGTTCATTAAAGTTGACAGTTAACAGTTCCTACTGCATCTCCAAGGCAACTGTAATCCAACAAATGTGCACGACCTTCTAACTGTATTGGTTCTATTTCCTTTCTAACATTGGTTCTCTGGTGTATCCTGATGAGTACAAAGCTAAAAGCATTGGCTTCATGTCTTTTTTCACAAAATTCAACGTGTCCAAGCTAGCTGTGCACTGTATAAGCCACGCATTCTGCTGGAAATCAGTTTGTGTGTGCTGTTTCTAAGCCACACATTCTGGACTGGCATCATGCTTGCTACAATGGGACCAGAAAAGGGGCAATTGTGTAGATTGGTTCCTGGCACATGAAATGTACCTTATCTCATTTTACTGCACATATATCAATATACAGTGACAAAACGGTTTGGCAACAGTCATTTCAAATTTAAAACAATTTGATTATTCCGACTGAATTCCCAATAAATGGTAAAATTGCATACACCAAGCAACACACACAAAGAATTTACAATTTCACATGAATCACATGACAAAGATTCTATCCTAAACTTTCAATTGAGAATGAAACTTTTCTTCTGGAAATGTATTAGATATTATTAACTTGTCTTTGCTCCAAACCCAACAACTTGATTACTGACTCTAATCACCCTCCGAAGAAAATATCTGAGAATGAACCAAACTGTTTGATAAAAGAATGGTATATTTGAGCCTAAGATGAACAGCATCACCGACTTCAGCTCATCTGGAATTGAAACCTCATTGAACCCTCATCCAAGCCTTTGTTTACTCCAGTTTTGATGATTCAAATATTTTCTTCACCGGTGTGCCATCTACTATGCTCTAAGTCAAGCAAACCTTGTGTTCTAACTTGCACCATTTGCTGGCCTACATTGCCTCCCAGTTAATCAATGTACAATCTTGAAAATTTGCACCAATATCAATTCTTTCCAAGGCCTGATTCCTCCCTATTTGCTTAATTTCCATAACCCTTGGTAATATCTGAACTCCTCTAATTCTATTCCAAGCAGCCCAATGACAATTACTCTTACAATAGAGACCATACATCCAGCTGCTTGGCCAAAAGCTCGATCTAAACACCTCCCTCTCATTGCATTTCTTTCCTCCTTTAATACACTCCTTAAAACCTATTTCCTTGATCAAGTTCTGTGTCATCTTGGTGCCTTGTTTTGTTTAACAATGCCACTGTGAAGCACCCGGGAGAGTTAAGACACTCTGTGAACACAGTTGATTTTATTTTCTTTACATGGGACAAAATATTCCTTTTGTTACTCTAATGTCTATTGGTCACCATTGTGTTACAGGTTACAATTTTAAACAGCAATTATGATCCATAGATGTTAATACATGGTAACAACTCAGATACAAATACAGGATTATACTATAAGCATTAAATTGAGTCCAGATGCCTCATATTTGTTATAATCTTGATGAATATCTAATTTTGAAGGTAGAGAAGCCTATATGGTCAGTGTATACTATTGGAATGAAAGCCAGCCATTTAATCCCTTTGTGGGTCCAGCCAAAAACATGCAACACTGGCAAGCCAGCAATAAATTATAAATTTTTGTCTTCCAGAAGAGGAAAGCTGTTGTTTCATGCCTTCAGAGGAATGTGGTATATTATCCAGTGAGTATGCTCGCAAATACCCAATAGCCACAAAATAATTGCTCGTGTCACACAGAAAGACAGACAACAATAGCATGATAGAGCTGCCCAATTTCAATGTGTTGCTGGATTCTCAAACTCAAGAGGTCTTTAACAGCACCAAAATAACTCTGTAGACCTCTGAGCATATCCTAAGGTCTTCAAGACCAGAAAACATTTTGACTGCCAATGTTGGTCTGTTCAGTGAGTTCAAACATTCAGATCATAGAAGTACACACCTGCTTGCCAGTCAGCAATCATTTTTTTTTCTATTTTAAGACAATCTGGGATGAATATGAAGGAAGAAGTAACTACTTTCACTTATGCAACTTCTTTTCTGACTGTAATACCTTCCAAAGAGTGTTACAGCCAATTAAGTACCTTTTGAAGTACAATAACTGTTGCAATGTAGGAAAAGTGAAAACCAAGATAATAAGAACATAACAATTAGGAGCAGAAGGCAGCAACTCAACCCCACAGCCTGCTCCACCATTTAATAAGATCGTGGTTAATCTCATCTCAACCTTACCTCCATTTTCCTGCACACTCCCCATTACTCTTTAGTGATTGATTGATTGACTGATTTAATTTATTGTAATGTGTACCTAAGTACAATGAAAAGCTTTGCTTGTGAGCAATACAGGCAGATCATACGAAGCAAGATATACAGATCATAGTGAGAAAAAAAAGGCTTGGACAGAGTAAAGCATACAGGTTACAATGCACTGGACATGTGCTAGGCAAGATCAATATTAACATGGTCAGCATTACTTGAAGTTAGAGTCCATTTATCAATCTAATAACAGCAGGGAAGAAGCTGTTCTTGAACTTGCTGGTGCACGTGTTCAAGATTCTGTATCTTCTGCCTGATGGAAGAGATCGTAGGAGAGCATTACCGGGTTGGGATGGGCATTTGATGATGTTGGCAGCCTCTCTGCAGCAATGAGAGGTATACATGGAGTCCAAAGAGGAAGGTTGGCTTCCATGATGGCCTGAGCTGTGCACACAACCTTCTGTAGTTTCTTACGGTCCTGAGCAGAGCAGATGTACCAGGCCGTAATGCACCTGAAAAGAATGCTTTCTATGGTACAGCTGTAGAAGTTGGTGAGGGTCATTACAGACATGCTAATTTCCTGAGCCGCCTGAGGAAGAAAATACGTTATTTTGCCTTCTTAACCACTGCATCTACATGGAAAGTTCAGGATAGGTCATCAGTTATCGTCACTCTGAGGGACTTGATGATCTCCATCATCTCAACCTCCACTTTATTAATGCAGATTTGCAGACATGTTTTCCTCCTTTCATTCTGAAGTCAATGATCAGCTGTTTAGTTTTTCCAACAAAAGAGAGATTGTTTTCATTGTACCACATCACCAAACCCTCTATCTCCTTTCTGTATTCTGACTCATCATTATTTATATCCATCTTACCAAATTTGTCATCTGCAAATTTGTAAATGGCATTCATTCAGAATTTGACAATTTACTCATTGAAAATCTGTCTCCTCCTTCAATTTATTCAGTGTCCTGACATCGACTGCACTCTAGGGCAGTGAATTCCACAGCTTCCTGGCCCTTTGAGAGAAGTCCTAACATTGTTTTAAATCTGCCACCCCTTAGTCTCAAACTATGAGCTATCATTCTAGATTGCCCCACAAGAGGAAGCATCTGCTCTATATCTGCTTTGACAATTACATTTTGTATCTTATACACCTCAATTCCAAACTCTAGCAAGAAAGGCCTAAGCTGCTCATTCTCTCATAGAGACATAGATATATGCATCTGGGAAACAGAGTTTTCGGTCCAAATCATCCATGCAACCAGATATTCAAAATTAATCTAGTCCTATTTGCCTGCATTTGGCCCACATTCCTCTAAACACTTCCTATTCATCCAGATGCATTCTAGGTGTAATTGTATCAGCCTCCATCACTTCCTCTTGCAGTTCATTCCATACACCTTGTGTGGAAAAAGTTGCTCTTTAGGTCTATTTTAAATCTTACCCTTCTCAATTAAATCTATGTGCTCTAGTTTTGGATTCCCCCACCCTGGGGAAAAGACATTGACTAGTCATCCTATCCATATCCCTCATGATTTTATAAACCTCTATAAGGGCACCCTTTAAGCCTCCGACGATCCAGGGAAAATGGCCCCAGCCTATTCAGCCTCTCTGTAGCTCAAACCCTCCAAACTTGGCAACATCCTTGCAAATCTTCTCTGAACCCTTTCAAGTTTAACATCTCTTGCACACAGTATTCCAAATGTGGCCTAACCAATATCCTATACAGCCGCAAGTGACTTCCCAATGCCTATACTCAATGCACTGACCAATAAAGGCAAACATACCAAATACCTTCTTCATTACTGTGTCTACTTGCAACTCCACTTGCAAGGAATTATGAATCCACGCCCCAAGGTCTCTTTGTTTGGCAACATTTCCCGGACCCTACCATTAAGTGTATAAGTCCTGCTCTGATTTGCCTTTCCGAAATGCAGCACCTCACACTTATCTAGATTAAACTCCGACTGCCACACATTGGCCGTTGTACTTTAAGGTAACATTCTTCGCGGTCCACTACATCACCAATTTTGGAGTCATCTCCAAATTTAATAAACATACCTCCTATATTCACATCAAAATCATTTATATAAATGACAAAAAGCAGTGGACCCAGCACTGAGTCTGCAACACATCGCTGGTCACAGGCCTCCAGTCTGAAAAGCAATGCTTCACCACCACCCTTTGTCTCTTACCTTCTTGAGAGTAAACCCATGGAAAGCAACTAGCCCGTGCACTCAGGTCCTGCTCAAATCAGCAGGTAGGAGTATTCGCTGACATCTTAATGTCTCCTTACTCCGATGTGAGGCTCCAACCTGCTTCAAGAAGACCACTACTGCCCCAGAGCCAAAGAAAAGACAGGCAACATGCCTTAATGACTACCGCTTGGTGGCTTTGACATCCATCATTGTGAAGTGCTTTGAGAGGTTGATAATGGCATATAGGTAAAAACAATGACTGCAGATGCTGGAAATCAGATTCTGGATCAGTGGTGCTGGAAGAGCACAGCAATTCAGGCAGCATCCGAGGACAGGCAAAATCGACGTTTCGGGCAAAAGCTATTCCTGATGAAGGGCTTTTGCCCGAAACGTCGATTTTGCCTGTCCTCGGATGCTGCCTGAATTGATAATGGCATATATCAACTTAAGCCTCCCAGTCTGCCTTGATCTGCTACAATTCACCTGCCGTCACAATAGCTCCACAGCAGACACCATCTCCCTGACCCTACACTTATCCCTGGAACATCGGGATAACAAGGACATCTACATCGGACTTGTATTTACTGACTTTCTAACTCCACCTTCGACACCATAATTCCAGTCAAACTCATCTCCAAACTCCAAGACCTAGGACTCTGCTTCCCACTCTGCAACTGGATCCTCGACCTCCTGATCAGCAGACCGCAATCAATAAGAATAGACGACAACACCTCCTCCACAATAATCCTCAACATCAGTGCCCCACCAGGCTGCATTCTCAGCCCTTTATTAAACTCCTTACATATTCACAACTGTGTGGCGAAATTGAGCTCTAACTCCATTTACAAATTTGCTCAAATAAAGAATCTTAAATAATGATGAGACAGAGTACAGGAAAGATATAGAGAGCTTCATGGCATGGTGTAAAAGCAACAATCTCTCCCTCAATGTCAGCTAAACAAAGGAGCCGATCATCGACTTCAGGAAGCAGAGTTGAGGACATGCCCCTGTTTGTGTCAACGGTGCTGAGTTGGAAGTGGTTGAGAGCTTCAAGTTCTATTGCATGGTAATTGATCATAAAACAATAAGAATTTAATCTTAAGTATCTGTACCTAGATACCTTTGTTCCTAAGATGGTGCTGTAACGCAACAACTGTAAACATTTCACTGTACTCATTTGAGTACATGTGACAATAAAGCTAATTCAATTCAATTTCATCTCTGGAATCAACCTACTGAATCTTTTCTGAACTTCATCCAATGCAGTTCAAGTAAGGTGGCTCCAGATGGCATCTCACTAATGCCTTGAATAATTACTACACTGGCTACTTTTTGACTCCATTCCTTTAGCATTAAATGCTAAACTTCCATTTGCCCTCTTTATTACCTTCTGTACCTGCAATAAGTACAGCAATATTGGACTCCAAAAAGAAGTGCAAATTATTTGATGCTTTGGGATCTTTTACATCAGCCTGGGTAGATGGATGGTTAGTTTAAGATTTCATCCAAAAGATGGTACAGGAGCAGCATTTCTTCAGTACTGTACCAAAATGTCAGTCCTCATTATTTACTTAAGACTCCGAAAACTCTTGATCTAAAAACATGTTGTCTCAGACATGCAAATAATGTGTTAAAATATGATTGATAGCTAAGGTGAAGAAAAGTTGACACCTCGAACACGAGATTTCATCTTTTCAAACTGGCCAGTAAGTTAATTCAGTGAATCACGATAAAGAGTGGTACAATTTTAAAATATTTTTGTTTACACAATGAGCTCCTTGTATTCCAGAATGTGCTGCCTGAAAAGGTGATTCAAAATAAATTTCAAATGAAACTAAGTGAAGATTCAAAATAAAAAAAAACACTTACGGCTCTGTGGGGACAAGCTACACAGTGGAATTAGTTGGATTGTGCGAGTGCAACTACAAAGAATTAAATGACCTTCTTCTGTGCTGCATCATGCTATGATTCAAAGAACAACGTGGAAAAAATTAAGCCTATTCAGTTACCAAGATCATTGTAAGACATGCAACTGGCATTAGGAAACTAATTTGTTACTTCTCAAATTAGGACTACCAGTTATGATTTCCAAAACCTTCATTGCCTGTTACATAGTTTTATTATAAGTAAACACCTCGCTATTACAAGGACAATGAGATTTCAATTACAGCAAAAGCAAAGTAATATTCACCAAATAAAGGTTCTACAGAAATCCAGTGCACCAGATATTCATCCAACAGACATTCTCCTCAGGGTCTGAATGGTTCCAATGGCAAACGCCATACATTGCAATTTAAGTCTACCTGCCATTTAAGTCTAATTTTTGCAACATTGTTGGTATCTTATGTTGCACAATCAATAACATTCTGTTGACAACTTTCAGAAAATGAAACTAGTTTGTTATCTTACCTGTGTTACCTGTTGTTGACGTTGTGTTCTTCTCCACAACTCTAATTCCTAATGTTAGTGCTAATGCATAATAGACACCTACTAAATTACACCTTAGCGATGCCTCAGTGGAAACAGTAAGTATGATGGCTGGCTCCTAATTTTCAGTGGCTCCTACTACTGCTTCCTGGAAGCACTCCTGTAAGTTTTCCTCATACTTGAAGATATCAGCTATGGCTTACATGAAGGAACCAACTGGGCTTACTATAACAATAACATTGACATATGATAAACTATTTAATGCTTAATCCAGCAATGGTGTAGCTGCCAAGCAATCACTTAGCATTTTGAAGATAGTGGCAAAGTAATGTGAGTATTCTAGTAAGGTTAGTATTCTAGAATCCACAGATCGAGATCCTAAGGGGTTCATGTACAGATGTGATCACCTCTACGCTGGGGAGATGAATTACAGACGAGGTAACTGCTTTGCAGAACACCTATACTTTGTCCACATAAATGGCCCCAAGCTTCTGGATGCTTGCCATTTCAACACACCACTGTGTTCCCTGGCCAACATCTCTGGCTCAGGATTGCTGCAGTGCTCCAATGAAGCTCAGCACAAGCTGGAAAAACAGCCATTCATTTTCAACTTGGAAACTCTCCAACCTTCTGGACTCAATAATTTTAGGGCCTGAGCACCTTCTCCCATGTCCTTACCCCAACCCGCAGACACTAGGCCTTATCATCACACGGTCTGCCACCACAAACAACCCATTGTCAGCCATTAATGGTCCCCATTAGAAGATATTCATTCTGTCAGGATGACCATTACCTATTCCTTTTTGCTCTCTCTGGGCTCCATATCCATCTATCTTTCACTCCCTCCCCCTCTCTACCCCTCCTTCAGCAGATATACCAACATTTTCCCAGCTACAATCGGTTCTGAAGAAGCGTCACTGAACCCGAAATGTTAACTCTGCTTTCTCTCCACAGATGCTGCCAGACCAGCTGAGTTTTTTCCAGCAACGTCTGATTTTGTTCGAGAAATCAAAGCTTTTTGTCTCACACCCATCAAGACAATATAACAAAGAACAGACTTGAAGAAAGGGAAATGGATGCATATAGCATTAGAACAA
Source organism: Chiloscyllium plagiosum (assembly GCF_004010195.1). Classification (NCBI taxonomy): domain Eukaryota; kingdom Metazoa; phylum Chordata; class Chondrichthyes; order Orectolobiformes; family Hemiscylliidae; genus Chiloscyllium; species Chiloscyllium plagiosum. The sequence continues at coordinate 5,430,895 of NC_057723.1, forward strand.
AGAACAAATAATAAAGAAAATTTATGGCCAGGAAAAGGTCCTTTGGTCCTCCAAGCCTGAGCTGATCCAAATCCACTGTCTAAACCTATTGCCCGATTCCTAAACATCTGTATCCCTCTGCTCCCCACCTACTCATGCATCTGTCCAGATGCGCCTTAAATGAATCTACCACGTTTGCCTCTACTACCTCTGCTGGCAATGCATTCCAGGCATGTACCACCCTCTTGCCGCGCATATTTCCCTTAAACTTTTCACCTCTCATCTTGAACTCGTGACCTCTCCTTATTGAATCCCTCATCCTGGGAAAAAGCTTATCTCTATCCACCCTGTCTATACCCTTCATGATTTTGTAGACCTCAATCAGGTTGCTCCTCAAGCTCTTTTTTCTATTGAAAACAATCCTAACCTACTCAACCTCTCTTCATAGCTAGCGCGTTCCACACCAGACAACATCCTCATAAACCTTCTCTGCACCCTCACCAAAGCATCCACATCCTTTTGGTAATGTCGCGACCAGAACTGTGTGCAGTATTTTAAATGTGGCTGAACCAAGTTCTTGTGAAATTTTAACATGACCTGCCAGCTCTAATACTCAATACTCCGTCCGATGAAGGCAAGCATACCAATATGGCTTCTTGACCACTCTATCTATCTGTGCAGCTACCTTCAGGTACAATGAACTCCCAGATCTCTCTGCCCATCAACTTTTCCCAAGGTTTTTCCATTTACAGTATAGAATTAGACTTCCCAAAATGCATCACCTCACATTTGTCTGGATTGAACTCTATCTGCCATTTCTCCGCCCAAATCTTTTGATTTGATGCAAAGAGCATGGTGGCTCAGTGGTTAGCACTACTGCCTCACAGCGCCAGGGACTTGGGTTCAATTCCCACCTCGGGCAACTGCCTGTGCTTCAGGTACAATGAACTCCCAGATCTCTCTGCCCATCAACTTTTCCCAAGGTTTTTCCATTTACAGTATAGAATTAGACTTCCCAAAATGCATCACCTCACATTTGTCTGGATTGAACTCTATCTGCCATTTCTCCGCCCAAATCTCCAGTCTATCTATATTCTCCTGTATTCTTTGACAGTCCCTTATGCTTTCTGCTACTCCACCAATCTTCATGTCATCTGCAAACTTACTGATCAGACCAACAATGCCCTCTTCCAGATCATTTATGTATATTGCAAACAACAGGGACTGATCCCTGTGGAACACCACTAGTCACCTTTCTCCATTTCGAGAAACTCCCTTCAACGACTATTCTCTATCTCCTGTTGCTCAACCAGTTATTTATCCACCTAGCGAGAACACCCTGCACACCATGTGACTTCACTTTCTCTATTAGTTTACCATGGGGAACCTTATCAAACGCCAGACTAAAGTCCATGTATATGACATCTACAGCCCTTCCTTCTATCAACTTGGTCACTTCCTCATAGAACTCTATTAGGTTGGTAAGGCACACTCTCCCCTGCACAAAACCATGTTGCCTATCACTGATTAGCCCATTATTTTCCAAATATAAATAGATTTCATCCCTCAGTACTTTCTCCAGCAACTTTCCCATCACTGACGTCAGACTCACTGGTCTGCAGATACCTGGAATATCCCTACTACCCTTCTTGTACAGGGGGACAACATGACCAACCCTCCAATCCTCCCGCACCTCACCTGTGTTTAAGGATGCTACAAAGATATCTGTCAGGGCCCCAACTATTTCCTCTCCTGCCTCCCTCTCCAAACTGAGATCGATCCCATCTGGTCCTGGGGATTTGTCCACCATAATATCCCTTAGCCTACCCAACACACCTTCCATCCTTATGTCAACATGATCCTGAGTAAACAAACTTCTATCTCTAATCTCAGCATTCATCACCTCCCATTCCTCAGTGAACATTGATGCAAAGTAATCATTGTAAATCTCACCCATTTTCTCAAGTTCAACACACAACCTTCCTTCCTTATCCTTTAGTGGACCAACCCTTTCTCTGGTTACCCTCTTGCTTCTTATATAAGAATAAAAGGCCTTGGGATTCTCCCTAATTCTGCTCACCAAAGTTATTTCATGACCCCTTTTAGCCCGTTTGATTCCTCATTTAAGACTGGTCCTATTCTCCCGATATACCTCCAAGGCCCATTCTGTTCTTAGCAGCCTGGACCTTATGTATGCTTCCCTTTCCCGCTTGGCTAGTCACATGATTTCTTCTGTCATCCATGGTTCACTAATCTTGTCTTTCCTATCCCTTGTTTTCAAAGCGACATGCCTATCCTGCACTATCTTCAATCTATCTTTGAAAGCCTCCCACATATCAAATGTGGACTTTCTTTCAAATAGTGTGTTCAATCCACATTTCCCAGCTCCTGCCCAATTTTGATATAATTGGCCTTGGCCCAGTTTAGTACTCGTCTCTTAGAACCACTCTCAACTTTGTCTACGAGTATTCTAAAACTTAAGGAATTGTGGTCACTGTTCTCAAAGAAATCCCCCACTGCAATTTCTACCACCTGGCCTAGCTCATTCCCCAACACCAGGTCCAATATGGTCCCTTCCCTTGTCCGACCATTGACATACTGCTCTTGAAAACTTCCCTGAACGTTCCTTACAAATTTTGCGTCATCCAGAACTCTGACACTAAGTGTATCCCAGTCAAATTTGGAAAATTTAAATCTCCCATCACCACCACCCTGTTGCCTCCACATCTTTATACAATATGTTTACCTATTTGTTCTTCTACTTCACGCTCACTGTTGGAGACCTGTAATACAGCCCCACCAATGTAACTGCACTCTTCTTATTTCTCAGCTCAACCTATAATGCCTCACTGCTCAAGCCCTCCATAGTGTCCTCCTTTAGCTGTGATATCAGCCCTGACCAGCAATGCAACTCCTCCCCCACCCCCTTTCACTTCCCTCCCTGTCCTGTCTGAAGCATCTATATCCTGGAACATTTAGTTGCCAATCATGCTCTTCCTTTTCTGTGACAGCAATAACGTCATACTCCTTGGTATCAATCCAAGTCCTAAGTTCACCTGCCTTACCCACTATAGTCCTTGCATTAAAGTATATGCACTTTAGGCCACCAGTTCTTTTGTGTTCATCTGCTCTCTGCCTACTCTTCCCCTTGGTAATGTTAACTTTGTGATCCTTACAGTTTCCACCTCACTGTCTAGTAGTCTTCTTTCTGGTTCCAGTCCCCTGCCACATTAGTTTAAAACCTCCCCAACAACAGTAGCAAATACTCCCGCAAGGGCATTAGTTCCAGTCTGGTTCAGGTGTAGATCATCCAATTTGTAACAGTCCCACTTTCCCTGTAACCGGAACCAATGTCCCACAAATCTGAACCTCTCCCTCCTACACCATCCCTCAAGCTACGTATTCATCCTGCCTATCCTTTCATTTCTACCCTGGCTAGCATGTGGCACTGGTAGCAATCCCAAGATCACCACCTTTGAGGTTCTCCTCTTTAACTTCTCTCCAAGCTGTTGCATTCTGTTTCAGGACCTCATCTCATTTTTCACTTATATCATTAGTGCCAATGTGCACCACGGGAACTGGCTGCTCACCCTCCCGTTTCAGAATAGTCTGCAGCCGATCGGTGACATCTCTGGTCCGAGCAGCTGGGAGGCAACATGTCATCCGGGAATCTCGTTTTTGGCCACAGAACCGCCTATCTACTCCCCTTACAATAGAATCCCCCACGACTATGAGAGGGTACTAACTGTTGGGCCATCACTGGCATGGAGTTAGCTGTAAACCTTCATTCTCAGAATAAGCAGGTAAATTCTGATTGCTCAGCATGTTGCCATGGGAATGTACCACATACTGAAATCCTCCATTACCCTTATTTTTATGAAAAAGGTATGATGTATGTGCAAATTCCTTTTGCCTAAGTAAAACTGGGTCCCATGCATTAACATATGCATTAACATATGCATTAACATTCCAGCATACAGAGATGCATCACACTGTGAGCCCAAGTTGTGATCTGAAACTGGCTTTCAGTGTGACTGTAAATGCAGTTTAGCTTATTTAATATTGGCCAATTGTGCTCAACGAGCACCTTTACATGTGATTCTGCTGTTGGAAATAATCTATTAAATGTTCAATGTGCCACTGACTGTTCACTTTTCTCTGAGATACCTGCAAAAACCTAAAAGAAAACCATTGTAAACATATATGGAGGGAAGACAAAGTATAGGCTACAAAATATACAACAGAAGAATTCTTCAGTGATTGGTGGTACATATTTCAACGCATGAGTCTACAGAATCAAGAAAATAAGCTGAAGGCAAAAGCATTTGGAAGTATGATAGCATAGCTATTACTTAAAGAAGCGGAGCTCATCATTCTTGGTTACAAGGTTTTCAAAGGAAACATAATAGGGAAACAAAAAGGAAAGGTAGATTACAATAAAGGTTAAAGAAGCATGACATCAGTAAGGATGACTGATTTGTTGGAAAGAGCCATTTGGGCTGAATTGAGGAATGACCAAATGGGTAATCACACTGCTGGGAATATACTATAGATTTCCAAACAGTGAAAGGGGAGCAGAATGACAAATCAGTTGACAAAGTGCTGAGAAGTGGAGTAACAGTAGTGAAATATTAACAGTAAATTTCAAATTTCCCAATATTAATTGGGATAAAATCAATTCAAAAGGTATAAAGAGTGTTGATTCATAAAATCCATTCAGGCAAACTTCCTTTTTTGGCAATACACAGAAAATTCAACAAGGGAAGGGGAATTTTGGAACTGAAGGTAAAATTGGACAGGCAGAAGAGGTATGGTGGAACAATACTTTAACGATAAGGATCACCATTCAGTTAAATATAGTGTATATATATATATATACAAGAACAAAGATAAAACCAATGTCCAGTTGAAATTGTGCAATGAGCAAAGGTATTGAGTTACATGTGATTTGGCAAAATTAGATAGTAAACAGCAACATGAAGGTAAATCAGTATTAGAGATATTGATAGAGGAGAAAGGTATGGTTCAGAGCTAATGTATTCATGATAACCAAAAGGTGGGATTCACTAATCAACATGACTCCAGATGTCAAACAGCATAAAGAGTAGGATAAGGCATAAAAAGGATTAGCCACAAAAAGGAAGTTTCTATCAGATACCAAAAGCCCAATACTGCAATACTTTTCCAGCAACACATTTCCAATACTGCAGAAAGCCTAGAGGAGTTTCAAAAATGCAGGGCTGAAATTAAAAAAGGAAATTAGGAAAGCAAAAATGTAGATCAAACAAACTTGATAAGTAATATCAAGGATATTTCATGGATGTTTTATAAATTCACGAAGAGTAATTGCACAACTAAACAAAACATAGAGCTGATTTACAACCAAAAAGGGTCTATGAGCATGGAAGGAATGAATGGACATTGTTCTTTCTGAATATTTTGCCTCCGTCTCCACAAAAGGTCAGGACAATGTAGACATTGTAGAAATAATGTGGAATATTGGATCGGATAAACAATATGAGAGAGGAACAATATAAATCAGCTTAGCCTTTTCAAAAATGACTATATCATCAGACCCAGAAGATATTATACTCAAGGTGATGAGAGAAGTAAGAGATGAAATGGTAAAGACTGCCTATCCTTCTTAAACCCTCTCCCTCCAGAGGCATGGTCCAGAATGACAGAAAGATAGCTAATGTTATACCAATCTTACAAAAATTACTGTAATTACATGGCCACTTAGCTTAACCATGGTTGTGGTAAGATATGGAAAGAAGTTCAAAAAGGACAATTTAAGTTATTAGTGAAAAAGGAATGGATTATTCAACAGCACAAATTCTTTTTAAAGGAAGGTCTTGGCTGGCCTTCTTCAGTCAGGACATTGAGAATAGAAGTTGGAAAGTCATGTTGTAGTTACATAGGACATAGGTGAGGATGCACTCTGAGTATTGTATTCAGTTTTGGTCACCTTGCTATAGGATGTTATTAAACTGGAAAGAGTGCAGATTAAATTTACAGAAATGTTGCCAGGACTCAATGGTCTGAGTTATAGGGAGAGGATGTTTTTTTCTTTAGGCATAAGAGACTTCCATATAGAAGTGTATAAGATCATGAGAGGGATGGATAGAGTAAATACACTCAGTCTTTTTCCCAGGGTTGGGGACTCAAGGACTAGAGGGCATCAGTTTAAGGTGAGAGGAGAAAGAATAAAAGGGAACCTGAGGGGCATTTATTTGACACAGAGGGTGGTACACATATGGAATGAAATGCCAGCAGAAGTGGTTGAGGTGGGTACATTAACAATATTGAAAAGGCATTTGGACAAAAACATGGAAAGGAAAAGTTGAGAAGGATATGGGCCAAGTGCAGGGAAATGGGGTTAGCATGGGTGAATATTTTGGTTGGCATGAGCCATTTTGTGCCAAAGGGCCTGTCTCTGTGCTATAGGACTCTATGACTCTCTGAATAATTTGATTTCCTTAGAAAAACAAGACAGTTAATGATCATAATTTGTTATAGATACAATCTACATGGATTTTCGTAAAGCTCATGACAAGTACCAAATGATAGACACATCAGGCAATGTAAAGCCAATGGAATCCAAGAGCAAGAGGCAAGTAGCATTCTCCAGGACTCAGGTACTAGGTCAATGTTTTATACTTTGTAAGGTGCATGATTAAGAAGTTTGCAAGTGCATGATTGACCGTGAGGAAGCAAATTTTAGACTGCAAAAAGGTGTGAATGGTTTGATCAAGTGAGCGGTAAAGTAACAAATGGAATTCAATGAGAAATTGGATTGGAGAAATGACAAACAATGAACACACAATAAATGCTCATACACAAAGAATATGACAAGAACAGAGGGACCAGAGGATATTCCTGGGAGATCATCCAGCAAGGTTATATAGGTGGAACTTAAAAATAAGAAAGGAGTGATCACCTTGTTGGGATTGCATTATAGGCTCCCCAGTGAGCAAAAGTGAGAAGCAAATGTGTAAGGAGGTCTCAGACATCTGCAAAAAAAATAGGGTTGTAATGGTCGAAGATTTTAACTTTCCAAACATAGACTGGGACTGCCATAATTTCTTAACTAGCCTTGGATGGGGAGGAATTTGTTAAGTATGTACAAGAAAACTTTCTGATTCAATATGTGGATGTACTTACCATAGAAGGAGTAATACTTGGCCATCTTTTGGGAAATAAGGCAGGGCAAGTAACTGAGGTGTCAGTGCAGAGAACTCTGGCGCAAGCGATCATAATTCTGTCAGTTTGAAAATAGTTATGGAAAAGGATAGACTAATCAAAAAGTTACTGTTCTAGATTGGAGTAAGACCAGGTTTAATTGTATTAAACGGGAACTTTCAAACGTTGTTTGAGGAAGGATATTCACATGTATAGGGGTGGATAGGAAGTGGGAGGCCTGTAAGAATGAGATAACAAGAGTTCAGAGACAGTATGTTCCTGTTAGTGTAAGGGAAAGGCTGGTAGTTGAAGGGAATGCTGAGATGACTGGTGAAACTGAGGGTCTGTTCAAGAAAATGGAAGCAGTTACAAGATATATATACCAAGGATCAAGTAAATCCCTAGAAAAGCATCGGAGCAGTAGGAGTATAGTTAAGAGGCAAATAAATAAGGCAAAAAGGGAACATGAGATAGCTTTGGCAAATGGGGTTAAAGAGAATCCAAGCAGCTTCTATAAATACATTAATGGCAAAAGAGTAACAAGGGAGAGAATAGGGCCCTTAAAGATCAACAGGATCATCTGTGTGTGGAACCACAAGAAATGGGTGAGATAGTAAACAAAATACTAAATGAAATGGTTCACTATAGAGAAGGAGATGGAAGCTAAAGAACTTGTGGAAATAAATAGATATGTCTTGAAAAGTGTCCACGTTACAGAAGGGGAGGGCCTGGAGTCTTAATTGCATAAGTTAGATAAATCCTCAGGACCTGATCAGGATTTTCCCAGAACTTTGAGAGCAGCTAGGGAAGAGATTGCTGGGACCCTTGCAGGGATATTTGTATTATCAACAGCCAAAGGTGAGGTGCTGGAAAACTGAAGGTTGGCTATTATGGTGCCATTATTTAAGAGAGGCTGTGTGGAAAAGGTAGGCAACAGACCGGTTCGCTTTATATCAGCAATGGGTAAGTTGTTTGAAGGGTTTCTGAGGGATAGGATTTACATGCATTTGGAAAGTCAAGGACTGATTTGGGGTAGTCAGCATGGCTTTGTTTGTGGAAAATTATGTCTCACTAACGAGATTGAGCTCTTTGAAGAGGTGACAAATAAGATTGATGAAGGCAGAATGGTAGACGTTGTCTATATGGATTTCAGTGCAGCTTTCGACAAGGTTCCCTATCATGGACTGGTTAATAAGGTTTGATCGCATGGGATCCACTGGGAGCTAGCCAATTTGCTTGAAGGTAGGAGACAAAGGGTAGTGATGGAGGGATGTTTTTCAGAATGGAGGCCTGTAACCATGTGCCACAAGAATCAGTGCTGAGTCCACTGCTTTCATCATTTATATAAATGATTTGGATGTGAATATGGAGGTATGATTAGTAAGGTCACAGATTAAACCAAAATAGTTTATATCGTGGACAATGAACAAGATTATCTCAGAGTACAACAGGACCTAGATCAGGTGGACTAATGGGCCAAAGATTGGTGGATGGAGTGTAATTTAGATAAATCTGAAGTGTTCCATCTTAGTAAGGCAAACTAGGGCAGGACTTATGCAGTAAATGGTAGGGCCCTGGGGAGTGTTGCCAATCAAAGAGACCCAGATGCATAGTTCCTTAAAGTTGAAGTCACAGGTAGACAGGATGGTGAAGAAAGCAAATGGCACGCTTGCCTTCATTGGTCATAACATTGAGTATATGGATTGGGACAGGACATTGGTGACGCCACGTTTCGAATACTGCATACAATTCTGGTTGTCCTTCTACAGGAAGGATGTTGTTAAACTTGAGAGGATGCAGAAAAGATTTACAAGTATGTTGCTGGGAGTGGGGGTTTTGAGCTATGAGAGAGGCTGGGGCTTTTTCCCTGGAGTATCAGAAACTGATGGGTGACCTTATAGAGGTTTATATAATCATGAGGGGCATAGATGGGATGAATAGCCAAGGTCTTTTTCCTAGGGTGGTGGAGTCCAAAACTAGACTATGTAAGTTTTAAGATAAGAGAGGAAAGATTTGAAAAGAACCTGAAGGGTAGCTTTTTCATGCAGAGGGCGGTATGTGTCTCGAATGAGCTGCCACATAAAGTGGTTGAGGGAGGTAAAATTGCAACATTTAAGAACCATATGGATGGGTATATGTCTCTGAAGTGTTTATAGAGATTTATGGGCCAAATACTGGCAAATGGGATTAAGTCAGATTGGGATGTTTGGGAGGTCAGATTCAGTTCAACCAAAGGATCTGTTTCCATGCAGTATGTCTCTAAATCTCTAATTTTAAAACACTAGTTAGACCACAGTCAGAACATGTCGTTCTGGTCACCACCTTACAGATATGATCATATTTGATGGATTACAGTGCAAATTATGACAATCTTGCAATAAATGGAATATTTCATCCATAATCAAAGATTTGATAGGCTGGTGCCCTTATCTTTCGAGCAGAAGAGATGGAAGAGAAGTTTAATTGAGATGTTCTATAATTATGAACAGCACAGGGAGTAGATAAGAAGGAACTACTTCCATTAGCAGAGAGGTCAATAACCAGCATACATTTAAAGCAAAAAGATTAAAGTGAAATTGAGAAGCAAGATTTATTTCACCCAGAGGGTGGTGGGATCTGGAACTCACTCATTGAAAAGTGATAGGGATAGAAATACTCATTCTATATTAAAGTGCTTGAATTTGCATTTGAAGTCTGTTAATATACAGGGCTTTGGACAGAAACTGCAGTTTCATTTAGACTGTTCATTCTTTTCCACTGATACAAACATGAAGGGCTGATTCTGTCTTTTTATATTGTAAACCTTCTATGGTTCTGTGTTTTTAAAAAAAAATGAAGGAAGGTCTGTATGAAATCCCTTCAAGCTGAAGCAATATGCTGTGTCTAATTCTATGCTGTGTAAATAACTTTCTGAGTGTAGGTAATGACTTAACAAGATAAGGAGCTGGTAATATCAGCTTTGGGGCAAAACTCTAGCCTCCTACACTCAATATTGGCTCCTGAGATTAGCTGCCTCCTCAAATGTTGTTAGTAATGTGTTTTTAGGCATCTATTCTGTCAGTCTAATACTTGTTAAGAATCAGAGACTAATGTTGAGGAGTTGGAAGTTTCATAAACACAGTTGGTGACATAAATGTGGCGAGTGTCCTGCATACAATCATGTGTGTGCATAAATCAACATACATTTTATTACCATACTATGTTGTAAGGTCTTTATTTGGAACTCTTTCATAGTTTCACTGTGAAAACTAAAACTTAAAACATTTGTCATCTTGTAGCATTAATGTGTACATTAAACATTAAAAGAATGTAGGGTTGAATAATTTGATAGAGCAGCAGTTGCTTAAAATTGAATGTAATGTGGTCAGAGCACCACAGCCATCTATGGAACAGTTTGGTATTCTTACATTGTCTTCATATTTGCCAACTCTATTGCACTTCTTTACAAGACTATTAGATCTTCATAATGTATTAAAGCTTACAGCAATCTTTCTCACATTCCGCTATACAACCTCCCACCCAATCTAAAGCCCTTCCAAATGCATACACTTTGGTTGAAAGCATGTTCTGGCATGCTATTTCATGTGTAACATGGCATCCTCTGCTCTATCAGTGAGTTGCAATGACCTTATATATGACTCCTCTGTGAGTAAAAAATAAAGACACTTTTTTTTCCAAAGCCTCTTTCACCACAATCTCTATTACAGTCTTGTATATGTCAACTGGAACAGCACACAATGGGGTGACAGTGGCATAATGGGTAATATTAGGACAATGGCCACTGTTCAATTATTGCACAGAACATTTTGATCTTGAATCAGTTCTAAACTTTATTTAGTTGCGCATTTATTCTTTATGGATTTATTATCCTTGATTTTACTTATCTTTTAATGTGCTCTCTGTGGTTTCCAACTTCCTTTTTCAATCTCACCCCTGCATTTTATAAAACTCATCTTGGCTTTTGCTTTGAGTTTTTGTAATTCAAAGATCCAGGCTCAAATTACACCATGGCAACTGGTAGAATTTAAGTTCAACTAATAAATCGGGAATGGAATACAATCTCAGTCATGCTGACCGGAAAATATTGTTTCCTGTTGTTTAAAACTTGGTGTTACAAATCTCATTGACTTAACTATTCTTTATTACGGAAGGAAATCTGCCTTATTTAGGTTGTCCTACGTGTGACTCCAGACACACAGTAATGTGATTAACTCTTAATTGTCCCTCCAAAATGGCTGAGCAAGCCATTCTAGCCAAAAGCAATTAAGAATGGACAACAATGACTTGCCTTACCAATGACGTCCACATCCCATTAAAAAAACACCTAATCTTTTGATTAGGTAGTTAAGAGTTTTCATGTGCAATGCTTTTGATAGATAACAGATTGCCACATGTGTGTCATTAATCTCAAAACTGGAAGTTATAATGAGAAGAGCCAGGAACAGATTAGATGAACATCAAAATTGCCCATATTGGATGTCCTCTATTCAAAGGATGTCTGTTAGTGTTCAATGTAGAAAGACGGAAGGAATCTTGAGGGGATTATCGATTGCAGCCTCGACCACTTGGTTAAAAAGCCTAGTTCTGTGCCTCATACACGAGGTATCTTTATGCAATACTGTGTTATCATTTTCAGACATCGCCTGATATATTGAAAAGCTTAATGTTTTCTAGCTAGTCATTATTTATTGTCAGTCCTCAGACATTAGAGATCAGCTGTTTTTCCCTCCATTACTCTGTTTTCCAGTTTTAATGCCTTGCATGTATTCCTGTGAACAAACTGACTGCGATCCCCAGAATTGTGATGGTTTTATTGACTACAAACATACGGACAAGCTAAATTGTTGAGTTAACTGCAATGCATGAAGACTTTCTTCCTGGTTGGTTTAGCACTTCCCTGATTAAGGGCAATGTATGATTTTATTTTCTAACCTTTAACAAGCTGCATTGAATTTCACTTGACAAGTCATTTTCGCCAAATGCATACCTAGCCTAGTTCTTGCTGTCACCCCTTCACTGAATTATTAAATAGGATTGATCTTCTGCCTTTTCTATGCTTGCACCTGTGAGTTTGACCAAGTTTTGTTGTATGGTATGCTTTACACTATATTGACTGTGAAAGAGTTTACAAACACTGTGCATGACAGCCAAAGTAATTATAACAGAAAAACGTGTAAATCAATATAAAAATTACTAAAAGCTAGAATGTTCTCCACCCCCACCAAGTTAAACTCATATACCTGACAATCAAAACTGTTCTGTACTTACCAACCAGCTCCCAACACTGCTGCTCGTTTGACCTAGAGTCAAAATGGTAGGCATTGTCTGCAGCACTCTGCTTCAGTTATTAATCTATAGCCACACAACAGAAATGTATAGAGAGCCATCCTTGAATAATGTATAAATATCAAATATAACATTATTAACCACACCGCTATAACCCACAAGAACTGTGATCACTGGCCCTAGAAACTCCATTTCCGAAACCTGAAAATGCAATAAAACTGCACAGCATAAAAAGGCAATTGAACTGCTTTTGGCACGGTGGGATTGTACTTTATAATGAAAAAAAATCGTTAACAGAGCACTGTGCAATTGCAATAGAGTATTGCCTTATGCTGTGCATCACAGGTTCCAAAATTACTATGCTACTTGGCTCTGGTTCCAATGCCTCTGCAGTGTAGCTGCTTCCCACAGAGCAATGGGCTACAAAGAATCGCGTGGTACAAGACAAGGCTCCCAGCTGCAGGTGTGCTCATAATGAAGTTAATTGAAATGCTGATTTTTGTTGAAGTGAAGTTAGGTGAAAGTAACGCGTGTAAAAAGAAGAGAGATACATGATGGAAAATTTTCCGCCAGACCCTGGGAGCCGGGCATTATATTTCAAATGTTGTGCTATTATCATCCACAAAGCTCGATTTCAACCTCCTGTGTTTGCAGATAACCGTCTTGCAATTGCTTTTGAGTGCAACTAAAGTCCGGCTCCGTGCATTGTATCGACGGAGCAAGTTGTTATTATAAGGTGTTGAGCAATTTCAGCCCTTTGGAAAATGTCAACAATCTGAGAATTAACTACTTTCCTTTAAAAAAAGTTCAGTTCCAATTAAGTGCTGGGGAAAAAAACCTGACATGCTTGATTTAACAGAAGGGAAAACGAAGCTGTTTCAGACTTTTAATAACGAGGATAGTTGAAGGGCAGAGTACTTTAATCAATAGAAGAAAGGCTTCTACGTCGAAAAGGGCAGTTTTTGATTTACACACCGCCGCTGGCGTACTGAGAGAGTGAGGAAACAGTGTCTGACATGAATCAAAGGCACGGTCATATTGCTTCGACTTACCCTTTTACCAGTCCATGTGCATCTCTGGCAGAAATGCCCTTTCTCTAAAGTTACTACATATGGATGATTTATGCCTTAGCTTTGGGCAACTTGTGAAGAAAAACCGCATTTTCCTCTTCTATACCTTAACCCTCTCTAATACCAAAACATGTTATCACGTTTGAGGGAGCTCGATTATTTTTCGAAGCTCACACCCGGTATTGCAACAAAATGATGTTCCTAATGAAGCCTGAAATCCGATTACCTGCCATGGCATGCTGGGATTGACAGATCTCCTCAAAGCAGGCTGGCGGATGGGCAGGGGATGGGGGAGCGAGATCTTAAATATCTGGGACTGAAATTACAACCGCGAGCCTACAAACAGTCAAGATGAATCTAACTTCGCGCCACCTCAAGGGCTGTAATGGTGTTATCTGAACGCCAGTGATTAAAATAGTTTGCATTTATCAAGCTGATCTTAAGCAATTCTGATCATTTTATTGCAGAAGCTGTTTTATCAATCTGCTTAAAACATTATTTTGCTGCAAGTTATCAAAGCAGTTCAAAGGGTTTCTGCACAAGACTGTTCCCTTTGATGCAGTTAATTAAATACTGTTTATCAGATTTGCTCTGGGCTTCTTAGACCCAGTGTCCCTGTCACTCTGATTTACTGTAGGTAAGCTAGACGTAGCTTTAATTCGTGGTGGAAATATCTTTCAGCAAGCCGTCAGAGGTTCGAGTACTTTGAATTAACTTTTTTTAAAGTTTGTCAGGGCTACATCCTGCACTATACTACTGGGATAAATTTCGTAAGGAGGGATCTCTTCATGCAATGCCGTTCAAGGAATGAGCAATGCACCATGGAGACCTGAACCCTGTGAAAAAGAATAATCACAGGTTATGGATCATTCCAATTGTGACAGTAACCCGTTCACAGCGGTTTAATAATCGCACAATGCAATGACTCCCCATTTCGTTCGTGCCACTAAATTGGTGTCTGTGCTAACTCCCAGTCGCTGGATAAATGCACAAACAAAACGCACAACCATTCTCTCCCTAAAAAATATAAGAACCTGTTATTTAATAACTGCGCTATCCGCTGTGAACTATTCCATTGTTGAAATAGGCAGCTGAGAGTTTAATCGTGCCCAACGGACGAATTTCTCCAACTCAGCGGCTGCTCGGCACTCACCTCGCTGGAGCCATTCGTTATCCCGTTTGTCCCACCTGAGATTTGCCTCCTCCACGCACTCACGTAGGGGTTAGCAAGCTTCGAGTTAGCGCCCGCCGCGGGAGTGGGTGAACTGTACGGTTTGAGGAACATTAAGTCGGTCTTAGCCGATTCGGGGCTCAAGCACACCTTGTAGCAATAGGTCTGGGAGAGGGAGCCGCTGCCGCCGACCTCCATACAGCTGGGCGGCCCTTTGACACTGGGAGGCAGCTGGAAGTTGGTGTGAGAGTTATTGAGGACGGCCCGAGAGGGTTTCCTCCGCAGACAGCAACAACAACAACAACTGGCGCTCAGCGAGCAGCGCCTGCCCAGCGTCCCGTGTCTGCTCCCTCGGTGACACTTAATAGAGATCAAGGCGATAATAGCCACCAGGAAGACGAAGGAGATGGAGCCCAGGGAGACGATCAGATAAAGGTTGAACTCCGAGAAGTACTCGATGCCCTGTGGTCCCTCGCTCAAGTCTGAGATATCCTCAGGGAGACTGTCGACGATGAAGACGTTAATGGTGACCGAGCTGGACAGCGGGGGTTTCCCGTGGTCTATAACATGGACCACCAGCCTCTGCTGCCGGGAGTCGTGCTCTTCAAACCGGCGGCTGGTGCGGATCTCCCCGGTGAACGGGCCGATGCTGAACAGCCCGGGCTCGGTGGCTCGGTACAGCTGGTAAGAGAGTCGCGAGTTCTGGCCCGAATCCGCGTCCACTGCCGTCACCTTGGCCACCGGGTAACCGGGGTCGGCGGAACGGGGCACCCTCTCGGCCGAGCCGTTCAGCGGCAGCGGGGAGACGATGGCCGGCGCGTTGTCGTTCTGGTCCAGGATGATCACGTTCACCGTCACGTTGTTGTGAAGGGACGGGAAACCGGCGTCCCAAGCCTGAACCCACACCTGGAACTTCTTCAGCTGCTCATAGTCGAAGGAGCGCAGCGCGTACAGGTTACCCGTGTTCAGGTTGATGGAGACGTACGTGGAGATCGGGGTGCCCCTGATCTTGCTGTTCAAGATGCAGTAGGACACATAGGCGTTCTGCTCCAGGTCTGGGTCCAGGGCGGACACCGAGCAGATAGAGGCGCCCGGCGCGTTATTCTCCATCAGGTAAACGGTGTAGGATGGGTGGGCAAAGCGGGGCGCGTTGTCGTTCACATCGGAAACCTTCACCGGGATGGTTTTAACGGTGGAAAGTGGAGGCGAGCCGGAGTCGGTGACTGTTAAACTCACGTTATACTCCAGCACGCTCTCGCGGTCCAGCCTCTCGCTGGTGACCAGGGTGTAATAGTTCTTGAAAGAGGATTGGAGTTTGAAAGGGACATGAGCCGGGATGCGGCAGTTGGTTTTCCCGTTAGCTCCGGAATCCCGGTCGCTGACACTGATCAGGGCGATGACGGTCCCCGGTAAAGCGTCCTCCCGGACTGGGCTAGAGACAGAGGTGAGGGTGACCTCGGGGGCATTATCATTGACATCAATA
This sequence comes from Chiloscyllium plagiosum, assembly GCF_004010195.1. Lineage (NCBI taxonomy): Eukaryota > Metazoa > Chordata > Chondrichthyes > Orectolobiformes > Hemiscylliidae > Chiloscyllium > Chiloscyllium plagiosum. The sequence goes on from NC_057723.1 coordinate 5,447,066, forward strand.
ACCTCCACCACCACCGTGCAATGGACAGCCGCCGTGTGGGGACCGTTATCCTTAGCCTGGATGTAAATCTCGTAAACACTCGCCTCTTCATAATCCACCACCCCCTGGACCCGAATCTCGCCCGTTCGAGGCTCTACCCGAAATAATTGGCGCAATCTCGCTGGCGCATGGTGACTGAAGGAGTAAGTCACCTCTCCATTCGAGCCTTGGTCCAAATCGGTGGCGTTAAGTTTAATCACCAAAGTGTTTCTCGGAGCGTTCTCCACCAGGCAGACCGTGTAAACAGCCTGGTCAAAGACCGGAGCGTTGTCATTAACGTCAAGGACCACCACGGTGAGCAGAGCGGTACCGGATCTCTCCGGGAATCCACCGTCCAGGGCAGTCAGAACCAACTGGTGGAGTCCTTGGCTCTCCCGGTCCAGAGGCATGTCCAGTACCAGCACCGGGAATTTGCTGCGCTCGCTGCGGGTCTGCACCTCCAGGCTGAAGTACGGGTTAGGACTGAGCCGGTAAGTTTGGAGGGAATTGGTGCCCACATCGGGATCGTGCGCGCTCTCCAGCGGGAAACGCGCCCCGAGAGCCACCGACTCGGCGATTTCCAAACGGAACTCCCTCCACGGGAACCCGGGAGAGTTGTCATTCACATCCAGGATCTCCACTTCCACCCGGTACAGCTCCAGTGGGCTTTCAATCACAATCTCCAAATGCAGGAAGCAGCTCGGGCTCAGCTCACACAGCTGCTCCCTGTCCATCTTCTCATTGACAAAGAGGACCCCGTTCTCCAGGTTCACCTCCAGGAACTGCGTGTTGGCACCAGGGACGATGCGAAACCTGCGAGCCGACAGTTCCCTCACATTCAATCCCAAATCGTCGGCGATATTCCCAACGAACGCCCCGTGCTTCAATTCTTCGGGAATCGAGTACCGAATCTGCCCGACCACCCGATCCCAAACGCAGCTCGATATCATGCAGGTAATCACTTGCCATTTTAACCAGGGACTTGCCATCTCCAGCGTCGTGCCTCGGTCGGATCCCAGCTTTCCCAAATTCTCCGTAGCTTCAGCATGAGGAGGCGCAAGGGAAGACAGAAGCAGGCATTGTTTCAGTGGAGAGTGAACAGGCGAGATGCGTAAAGACGCACATTGAGGCTCCAGAGCGAAAGCCCGCGGACACCGAGCAGCGTTCCCATAGCGCCTCCGGCTGCCCTTGCTCCCGGTCTGCCCGTAGCCGGCGCTGCACCCACTCCCAGCCCTGAACTGGTTCAGAATTCTCACTGCTCCAGTGGGAAGGCGGCAGTGCAGTTTGATGTAACCGTCTCCGGCTCCACTTCACCAGCTCATTGGAGGACTCCGGCAGGGCTCGATTAACCCTGTGATGACTACAATAGCCTGTATTTACACTGCCAATACCTCAGAGCTGTGAGATGAGAATATAATGATGTGAGGTGAAAAGCAACGAGGATTAAAAAGAGGAAGAGTTGCATTAGCGAGTTTTGAGAAGATTTGTGGCTCAGGTTGAGGTTCAGTGTAGTTAGTACAGTGCCCTTCACCACCTGGGGATATTCTTAGGCAGACAATCAGTAATTTTGAAAGCGAAAGATTTTTCTGAAGGAGACTGTAAGAGCCGGAGTGGAGGCGAGGGACTCATTCTCCGCCAATCTTGGAAAACAAGATGTGGAGTTGCCGGTGTTAGACTGGGGTGGACAAAGTTAAAAATTGCAAAACCTTGTAGTCTTGGCAAAGTTTACCCAATCGGAAACAAAAACACAAATTGCTGGAAAAGCAATTATTCCTTCCTCGGTCACTCGACCCGAAACGTTAACGCTGGTTTCTCTCCACAGATGCTGCCAGACCTGCTGAGCTTTTCCGACAATTTCTATTTTTGTTTGGAAAAAATTAAGTTTCTTTCACGTATCTTAGAAATCTCCTTGAGTTCATTGGCAAACATCTCTAGTTTTGGCTATGTCATACAGTCAAGCAGACACTAGGGTCCAACACATCCATGCCGCCCAGATTTCCCAGTTTAACTAATCCAATTTGCCTGTGTTTGGCACATATCAGTCTAAACCTTCCTTATTCATGTACTTAGAGTCATAGAGATGTACAGCATGGAAACAGACCCTTCAGTCCAACTCGTCCATGCTGACTAGATATCCCAACCCAATCTAGTCCCACCTGCCAGTATATCCTTCCAAACCCTTCCTATTCATATACCCATCCAAATGCCTCTTAAATGTTGCAATTGTACCAGCCTTCACCACATCTTCTGGCAGCTCATTTCATGCATGTACCACCCTCTGCGTGAAAAAGTTGCCACTGAGGTCTCTTTTATATCTTTCCCCTCTCACCCTAAACCTATGCCCTCTAGTCCTGGACTCCCCCACCCCAGGGAAAAGACTTTGTCTATTTATCCTACCCATGCACCTCATAATTTTGTAAACCTCTATAAGGTCACCCCTCAGCCTCCGACGCTCCAGGGAAAACAGCCCCAGCCTGTTCAGCCTCTCCCTGTAACTCAGATCCTCCAACCCTGGAAACATCCTTGTAAATCTTTTCTGAA
>NC_057723.1:5450150-5452237 GCF_004010195.1 Chiloscyllium plagiosum
GACAAAAAGTAGAGGGCCCAGCACCGATCCTTGTGGCACTCCACTGGTCACAGGCCTCCAATCTGAATAACAACCCTCCACCGCTACCCTCTGTCTTCTACCTTTGAGCTAGTTCTGTATCCAAATGGCTAGTTCTCCCTGTATTCCATGAGATCTAACCTTGCTAATCAGTCTCCCATGGGGAACCTTATCCAAAAGTCTTTTAATGTTGTCATTGTACTCACATCTACCACTTCCTCTGGCAATTCATTCCACAAAGGAACCACGCTCTGTGTGAAAATTGTGCCCGTGTGGTCCTTTTTACATCTTTCTTCTCACTTTAAAAATATGCCCTCTAGTTGTGATTTCCCCTACCGAAGGGAAAATAACTTTTGCTGTTCACTTTATCTATGCCCATCATGATTTTATAAACCTCTATGAAGTCACCCCTCAACTGTCCTATGCTCCAGTGGAAAAAGTCCCAGCCTATCCAGCCTTTCTTTATAAATTAAACCTTCCAGTCAAGGCAACATCTTGGTAATTCCTTTCTGCACCCTCACCAATTCAATAATATTATCCTCAAACCAGGGTGCCCAGAACTGTACACAATACTCCAAAAGTGACCTCGCCAATGTCCTGTACAACTGCAACATGATGACCCAACTCCTATATTCAATGGTATTAGCAACGAAGACAAGCATACTAAACTGTCATATAAATGGTGGAGGTAACTTGTAGAATAAAGACTTTGCTTAATGACTCGACTGCTGTGTGTGCTGTCTTAGGTGGCACCCCTTCCAACACATTGCCTGGCAGAGTGATGTTAAGTCACATGTTTTTTGGTTGAGACCCTTTACCAAGTGGACCCAGAAAATTGCATGGCACTGGAAAAGCACAGCAGGTCAGGCAGCATCTGAGGAGTAGGAGAGTCAACTATTTGGGCATGAGCCCTTCATCAGGAATGTGTCCTGAAATGTTCCTGAAACATCGACTCTGCTACTCCTGAGATGCTGCCTGATCTCCTGTGCTTTTCCAGCACCACACTTTTCGACTCTGATCTCCAGCATCTGCAGTCCTCACTTTCTGTCAGTTGCTGTAAACTTTACTGCAAAGCTTCTTCCAAGGATGCCGACCTTGAGGAAGTTCTCCTCCTCTCCCCATAAGAATCTGTCAGTCTCTCTCACACTGCACCCCCACCCCCCTCCCCACCGATCATGTCCTCTGCCCTGAGCTCATCCTGAAGCAAATCCATTACGACAGCCATGTCTCCTTCCTCACACCTGCTTACACAACCAACACATGGTCCTGATGAAGGGTTTATGCCAGAAGTGTCAACTCTCCTTCTCCTCAGATGCTTCCTGACCTGCTATGCTTTTCTAGCACCACAGTTTTCGACTCTGACTCTCCGACATCTGCAGGTTCTCACTTTCTGTCTAGAAAATTGCATGGCAATCTTCAAGTGAAGAACTTCCATTTGTTCCCTTTTAAGAACCTAAGGGCATCACAAAGTACTTTTCAACCAATTAAATGACTTTTGAAGTAAAGTCACTGTTGTCACTGTAGGAAATATACCAGCTTGTTTATTTTAAGTAAATTCCACATACTGGGCTGTCTTCCAGATATTAATGTCCAAAACAAACTCAGCAGCAATGTAACCACAGTCAAATAATCTGTTTTTATGCCATAAATTGAAGAATAAATGTTCCCTTGGAAAATAGGAACAGTCCCCAAATGTTTTGAAATGAGATCATGTAATCTTGCACACCCACTTTGGAAAAGCCTCGGATAAGGCCTCATGTTAACACTCATTGGAATCACACCATGACTTTACTGGGTAAAAACAATAACTGCAGATGCTGGAAACCAGATTCTGGATTAGTGGTGCTGGAAGAGCACAGCAGTTCAAGCAGCATCCAATGAGCAGCGAAATCGCGTTTCGGGCAAAAGCCCTTCATCAGGAATAAAGGCAGTGAGCCTGAAGTGTGGAGAGATAAGCTAGGGGAGGGTGGGAGTGGGGACAGAGTAGCATAGAGTACAATGGGTGAGTGGGGGAGGAGATGAAGGTGATAGGTCAGGGAGGAGAGGGTGGAGTGGATGGGGGAAAAGGA
>NC_057723.1:5458079-5459393 GCF_004010195.1 Chiloscyllium plagiosum
ATTGTCCTCCTGATCCCCGTGGTCACCCCAGAGTCGGGGCCATTTCCCCTGTTTCACATTGAGAACATCGGAGTCATACGGGAAAACGCTTCACTCAAATATCAATTAGCTCACTACACAGCCATATCTCGAAACGGCGCTGCGAGCAGGGTGCCGCTTACAGGCTGCAAGCAACGGGGGCAATTACCATCTGCCCTCACCCCTTACGAAGGAGTGAAACAGAGGACTGTGGGTTCAACCGGACACAGGGCTGCACCCTTGAAATCGAACCCACGGGCCCCCACTTCACTAGGGCGGGGGACGATATTGTGTCTCCACTCTTGAAACCTCATTTTGGTATAACTCTCGCAATTCCCCAGCATGAGTTCTGCTTCGCCCCCAGGCGCCCAGTCACGGTTGGGCAAGCTCACATCTCAGAGGTCCGACGACGGAACCCCGAGTCCATACAAACTACTGATAAATTCAGGTACACCCTCAGGGAATATCAGGAGCCCGAACAAGCCCCCATCCCACATTTGGCTGAGGTCTTACGGGAGCTTAGGACCCGGGTAGGACACTCAGTGAAATTGTATCACCAGTTGCAGTCGCATGTAAAGGACCTAGAGGAAGACACAGACACAGCTCTACAGTCCCAGGGGTGGGCACAGAGGGTGTGGGATTGGGGCCTGAACGTGAACATCCATCCCTGGATCCGAATCATCTCGCACACCATTGTAGGCATACAGTTACTGCTGGCTCTGGCCTGGCTCCTGCTGGCGTGTCATTCATGCCGCCAGCACAAGAAACGAAAGCCAGGAAGACCATGCTCCACGCCATCGACTCCCTGGCGGGCGATCAGGCACCGTGAGCTCACAGGGCTCGAGTTAATGTGACCTTTTCCCGGGACTATCCAAAGGCCCCATGACTGCAGCATGACGGCCGGCGGAATGTACCGGGCGAGGAACCGACTTTTAAAATATCGGCATCGGGGGTGTGGACGTGTCCAACCCCTTGCCGAAAGGGGGGGGGCTGCAAGCGGGCATCAGAGCCGCCCCGCATTTGCCACGGGACTATGCCTACATCAGGAAACGATAAGAATTCATTTTTGTGTTTTAAACAGCAGTCGCAGCTTTGAACCCACAAAAACTCAGCAGCTGCCGGTACACCCACGTGACTGGGAGATAGGAGACAGAGGACAGATAGAATCCACACTAGACCAACATTACCCATGACTCATGGACCAAAACTCCGGAATTAATTAAATATGGAAACCCATCTCCTAATCACATCAAGAGACTGACTGAAACACACCCATACCCATCGATACGGAGCCAT
>NC_057723.1:5459506-5481921 GCF_004010195.1 Chiloscyllium plagiosum
GGAACAGCAGAGCAGCCGAGATTCGGACCTTGGTTGGTCTCCGTCGGCGTTACTGTAGCAATAAACGTTACCGATTGTTGAACCGCACTCTGGGCTCAGACTGATATCATTTCATCCGCGCTAACATCAGTGAGGGGGAGGTCTGGAGGGATGGTGAAAACTCGGCAGGGCTGTGGGCTGGGATCTGGTGCGGGTGTGGAGCTGGTAGTGGGGTCAGAGCCAGTACTTGGAGTGGGTGTGATGGTGGGGGAATGGGGGTGGAGTCATGAGCAGGGGTAGTGTTCCTCTCGGGACTCTGCGGGGTGGGGATAGTGACAGTGGGGTCTGTGGGAGGTGTGTCAGCAGAATGCAGGTGAGTGGTGCTGGTGGGGGCGGAAGTGGTGGCAGACACAGCAGTAGGGGTGGCGGAAGTTACTGAGCATGTGGCATCAGCGATGATGTGAGGGCTGGAAGTGGCTGTGGGAGTGGCTATGATGGGGGCAGAAGTGACATCATCAATCAGCGTGGGGGTGGTAGCTGCATCAGCCACATGGCTAATGGCGTTTCCGAGGCCAGGAGAATCTTCTGGAATGTTTGAGGAGCGTTGGCTATGGAGGTGGGTGGATAAAAGTTTGTTGTACTTATAGTTTTTGATGTTTGAGGTGGAGTTGAAATACTGCTTGTTGAGAGTATGAATTCTCCTGAGGATGCAGTACAGAGTCGGTCCTTTGCAATTCTGAGAGAGTGTGGCCCTCAGCTGAGGCAGGGCTGACTGTCGAGAGGTTAGGTGCAGGCGCATTGCTGCAAGCGTGGAGTGGAGGATCTTGAAGGAGAACTGTTGCTGGTGTTTTTGAATCTGTAGTCTGTACTGTTTGTCCTGTTCGGGTCCGAACTCTGCTGGTTTAAAGGTGGTTCGGAGTCCGTGTGGGATGAGTTGGTTACGGAGGCATGCACTGAGGCATGACTTTACTGCACTAGAGAGTCAGCTTAGAAATACTGAAATGAAGTTTGAAAATGCAATCAGAGGCAAGGATACAATGAAAAAATACACCACGGTTTCTATCCCTCAATCAATATGAAGAAACTTTATTATCGAGCCTCCTCTTCATTTGCAGGGGAAATGAAGTTTGCCTCTTTAAGAAGGACTACATTCTGAAAGTAATCTATTGGATGTGCAGAACTTTGGGAGCTCCTGAGTAGTTAAGGAGCTACATACAAACAACGAAGCAAAATACGTTGGATGCTGGAAATTTGAAATAAAAGCTGAAACTACTGAAACACTGAGCCAGTCAAAAATAAACAAAAATGTGGGCAAGGTCTAATTAGATATCGAAAGATTGTTGTGACAGCTCAGTATGCAGAAAGGACATGGGCAGGAGAAGGCATATGGGAGATCTAGAAAGCTAAATTGTTTCTATTTTAATGCAAAGAGCTTGACTGATAAGGCGGATGAACTCAGTACATGGGAATATGATATTGTAGCAATCACTGAGACATGGTTCAAGGAAGGACAGGACTGACAGCTCAATATTCAGGGTATAGAAGTTTCAGGCACATTCAGGAGGGTGAGGCAGGAAGAGAGGTGGGGTCATTGCATTATTAATAAGGGAATCAATCACTGCAGTAATGAGGGAGCACATTCGAGAATGAGGCCATTTGGATAGAACTTAAAAATTTTAAAAACGGTGATTATCTTACTGGGATTATACTACAAGCCTCCCAACAGTCAGAGGGAAACAGAGGAGCAGATATGTAGGCAACTTACAGAAAGGTGAGAGAGAAACAGTTTATAGTTGTAAGAGATAACATTAACTGAGATCACCTTAGAGTGAAAGGATTGGACAGAATGGAATTTTGAAAGTTCATTCAGGATTGTTTTTCATACCAATATGTGGAAATCCTACTAGAGATGGGATGGCACTAGACCTAATCTGAGGGGATGAAACTGAGCAAGTGGTTGAAGTCTCAGTGGCAAGCATTTGGGGATAGTGATTATAACTGTAAGGTTCAAAATCATTATGGAAATGGGAGAGGATAGTGTATAAGTTAAGTATCTAAATTGGAGGTGGGCCAATTTCAATATCATTAGATAAAACCTGATAAACATAGACTCGGAGCAGTTACTTCCAGGTAAGTCTACATTTGAAAAGTGGAAATCTTTTAAAGACAGTAGAGTGAGAATTCAGGGTTAGGGTGTTCCTCGAAGAGTGAAGGGCAAGGGCAGCAAGTCCAGGGAACTCTGGATGTCAAGGGATATTGAGAACTTGATAAAGAAAAAGAAAGAAGCACACGTCAGGTACAGCACATTAAAACAGGGGAGGCCTTTCAAAAGTATAGAGAGTGTAAGGGGTTATGACGAAAGAAACTAGGAGGGCAAAAAGGGGCCATGAAATATCTTTGGGAGATAGAATCATCATAGAATCCCTACAGTATGGATACAGGCCATTTAGCCCTACAAGTCCATACTAACTCTCCAAAGAGTATCCCACTCAGACCTTTTCCTAACCTATGGGCAATTTAGCTTGGATAGTTCACCAAACCTGCACATCTTTAGACTGTGGGAGGAAGCCAGAGCACCCAAAGAAGAATGTGCAAATACAACACAGACAGTTGCCCAAGGCTGGAATTGAACCTGGGTCCTTGGTGCTATAAGGTAGCAGTGCTAACCACTGAGCCACTGTGCCACCCCTTAGGAGCAAGGAAAACCCCAAGGCATATTTCATAAATATTTTAAGTGTAAGAGGGTTACCAGAGAAAGAGTGGGATCTTTTCAAGACCAAAGGGCAACCTCTGTGTAGAGCTAGAGGATATGAGTGAGGTTTTAAATGAATGCTCCTCATCTCAATTCACAGGGGAGAAAGACATTAGATTAGATTCCCTACAGTGTGGAAACAGGCCCTTTGGCCTAACCAGTCCACACCGACCCTCTGAAGAGTAACCCACCCAGATCCATTTCCCTCTGACTGATGCACCTAACACTATGGGCAATTTAGCATGGCCAATTCACCTGAACTACACATCTTTGGACTGTGGTAGGAAACCCACACAGACACGGGGAGAATGTGCAAACTCCATACAGACAGTCACCTGAGGCTGGAATCGGACCTGGGACCTTGGTGCTGCGAGGCAGCAGTGCTAGCCACTGAGTTGGGATGGTAAATTTCCTAAACATGTTAAGATTAATAAGGTGGAGGTATTAGATGTTTTTGTGAGCATAAAGGTGCACAAACTCATAGGAACTGATGAGATATATCCCAGGCTGCTATGCAAGGCAAGGGAGGAGATTGTTAGGTCCCTGGCAGATTTAGCTAATACTTTGCTGGCCTCAGATGAAGTGGCAGATGATTAAAGGATAGTTAATGTGATTCCTTATTTCAAGAAGGACCACAGGAATAGGCCAGGTAATTACAGATCAGTTTGTCTGATATCAGTGGTAGGGAAATTATTGGAAAAAATTATGAGGGACTGGATTAATCAACACAGAGAGGCAAGGATTAATCAGGGATAGTCAGCACAGATTTGTTAGAAAGATATCCTGTCTGACTAATTTAATTGAGTTTTTTTTTGAAAAGGTAACCAAATATATTAATGAGGCTAGTGTAATTGATGTGGTCTACATGGCGTTCAATAAAGTCCTGCATGGAAAGGTGATCGGAAAGGTAAGAACACATGGGATCCAAGGCAAGTTGATAAACTAAATCTGAAATTGGCTAACAGATAGACAAAGGGTGATCGTGAGGGTTGTTTTTGCAATTGAAATCCTGGAACCAGTGTTGTACACGGGGATCAGTGTTCGGACCCAGCTGTTTATTGTGTACATTAATGACTTGGATGCACAATGTTAAATTAGTAAACTTGCAGGTGACACAGAAGTTGATGATGTTGACAGTGAGAAGGATGACCTCAGGCTTACAGTCTGATATTGATCAGTTGGTAAATTGGGCAGAGCAATAGCAGTTGGAATTTAATCCCAATTAATGTGAGGTGATACAGTTTGTGAGGTCTCATTAGGGAGAGATTTGCACAATAAGTGGAAGGTGCCAAAGGAGTACAGTACTGAGGAACAAAGGCACCTTGGTCTAAAAGGCCACCAGTTAACTGGTCACCAAATTATAGGAAGAGTTCTAGAACTGGAGAGGATACAGAGGATATTCACCAGGATGTTGCCTGGGATGTAAAGTCTCAGTAATGAGGAGGCACTGGATGAGCTGGGTTTGTTTTCCTTGGAGCAGAGGAGGCTGATGGTGATCCATTTGAAATATGCAAAATTATGACAGGAACAGATAAGAGTGGATCAGGAGAATCACTTCCCTATGGCAATCATGTCTAAGATGGAGGGCATAAGTTTAAGGTGAGGAGCATGTAGTTTAGAGAAGATCTGAGAAAACAAATTCACCGAAAGTGTGCTGCCTGACATGGTGGTGGAGGTATAGTACTCTTAAAATATTTAAGAAGCATCTGGATGAGTACTTAAAATGCTGAGGCATGGAAAGCTATGGACCAAATGCTGGTAAATGAGATTAGCTTTGTTTGCTGTTTACTGGTTGGCAAAGACATGGTGGGCTGTAGGACCTATTTCTGCACTATTTGATTCTACATGCTGAAAGAGAAACAAAATTAATATTTTATGTAAATGACATTTAACCAGAAATGAAAGATAGCATCTGAAAATTCTAAAATGGTCACAGAACAGAAGAACTAAGAGCAGAATTAGGCAATTCAGAATCTCGAGCCTGCTCCACCGTTCAATGCAATCGTGGCTGATCTCATCTCAGCCTCAACTCCACTTACTCCCCACAATGCTTCAAACTGTTACTGATTAAAAGTCTGTCTATCTCCTCCTTAAACCTATTCAGTATCCTGACATTTATCACACTCTGGGGTACTGAATTTCACAGATAGTATAGAAGTAAGCTACTCAACTTATTGGATCTTCATCAACTCTTTGTACAAGCTATGTCTCTACTTCTAAATCACTGTTTTTACCCCATAGGACTGCAGATTTATTTGTTTCAGATGTTCATCAAACCCTCTTCAGAAAATCACATTTGAAATTGCCTGCATGACACTCTCTGCGTATTCCAGATCCTAATCAATCACTGAATAAAAAAAAAGTTCTTCTTCAAGTCGCTGTTAGATCTTTTGTCATTTACCTTCAATCGGTGTCTGCATGTCTAGACACCTCACAATTTTCAACACCATTATGAGGCTTTCATTAAAATTGCTCCTTACTAAGGAGAACAACCTCTGATGATGGAGGTGAACAGCTTTTTAATCAGACACAAAGTTGGAGAAGAGGATGAATTTCTTCTCTTAGGGGGTTGTGAGTCTTTGGAAAACTTTGTCACAGAGCACTATGGGCAGGGTCCTAGTGTATATTTAGCACTGATGTAGATAGATTCTTGATCAGTATGGGAATTAAAGGTTATGGAGAAAGGGCAGGAAAGTGGACATGAGGAATGTCAGATCAGCCACGATCCTATTGAATGCTGGAGCAGATTTGAGAGGCTGAACAGATTACTCCTGTTCCTAATTCTTATGGTCTTTTGGTCTGAAAGATAAAAATGGAGAAGAAAGATTTATGATAATGTAGAGGAGAGGAGTGATTAAATTGTAAAAAGAAAAGAAAAAGAAAAGGATGCTATGAAAATACTGAAATATACAACATTTAGATTCAAAGGAAGTGTAAATTGTTGCAATAAGTTTTTTTTTATATTTGAATGGGATGTTAGATTTTCTGGTCAGGCCAGCATTGATTACCCATCCCTGACTTCCTTTGAACAGGTTGATTCTCTAGGGCTATTTTTGAGGGCAGTTGAAAATCTGGGGGTTTGAATTCATGTGTAGGCCAAACCAGGTAAGGATGTCAGTGAACAAGCTGAGTTTTTACAATAATACTTATGCAGTCACCATTAGATTAGCATTTAATTTCAGATTTTATTGAATTTCAGTTGCTCCATCTGCCATATTCGGATTCAAACTTATGTCCCTAGAATCGTAGCCTGGGCTCTGGGTTGTAAGTTGAGTGACATAACCATCACTCCACCACCACCTTAAAGTAGCAGAGATAGGGTACAGAGGATGAAAGAAAACATAAAAAAACAAGAACATTCGTAGGATTTAAGCATCAAAGGCAAGGAAACCATTTGTATCCCACCCCTAATTGCCCTTGAACTGTGCTGCAGATGAGCTTATTTCAGAATAAATAAGATTGCAGATATGTAGTCACACATAGCCAGAATAGGTAAGGAGAGTAAATTTCCTTTCCTGAAACAATGGGATTTCAATTAAATTTGATGGTAGTGTTGTTGCATAGTCACTGAGACTAGCTTTAGATTCTGTACCCGTAATCAAATTTATTTATTTGTACATGGCATGTGGATATTACTGCCTAGACCACTTGAACTACTGCATTCATGACAATGGTCTGTTAAGGAGAGAGTTCTCAGATTTTAAACCTGAGTCAGCGAAGGAATGGTAATATATTTTCAAGTCAGGATGGTATGTGACTAAGAACAGAAACTTGCAGGTGGTGGTGTTCCCATCAGCCACTGCCCTTATTCTTTTAGATACAAGGGTCGCAGGTTTGGAAAGTGCTGTAAAAGGATCTTTGGTAAGTTCCCGCAATACATCTTTCAGATGGTAAAACAATGTTGCAAATGTATATTGGTGGTGAAGGGAGTCAATGTTGAAGTCATGGATGAAGTGCCAAATAAGCATGTTAATTTATTCTAGGTGATGCTGAGATTCTTCTGTGTTGCTGGAGCTGCAGTCAACCTCCAGGCAAGCAGACACTATTCCATCACACTCCTTACTTTTTCCTTCTAGATGGTTTACAGGCATTGAGGAGACAGGTGTGAGTTACTTCCTCAGAATTCCTAACCTTTGACTTGCTCTTGTAACCACAATATGGCTGGTCCAGTTTAATAGTGCAATGAGTATTGGAATTGGGATGTCATGTTGTGCTGTACAGGACATTGGAGAGGCCAATTTTAGAATACTGCATTAGGAAAGCTGTTGTTAAACTTGAAAGTATTCAGAAAATATTTACAAGGATGTCGTCAGGATCAAAGGGTTTGTGTTCAGAGGCTACATAGGCTGGGGTTGTTTTCCTTGGAGCGTCGGAGGCTGAGGGATGACCTTATAGAGGTTTATAAAATCATGAGAGACATGGATAGGGTTAATAGCCAAAGTCGTTTTTCCCAGGGCACAGGTTTAAGTTGAGAGGGAAAAGATTTATAAGGGAACCCAGGGGCAACTTCTTCACTCAGAGGCTGGTGTCTGTATGAAACGAGCTGTCAGTGGAGGTGGTGGAGGCTGGTACAATTACAACATTGAAAAGGCACCTGAATTGGTATGTGACTAGGAAGGGTTTAAAGGGATATAGATCAAATGCTGGGAAATGGCTCTGGATCAGTTTACGATATCTAAACCAAATGGATTCTGTGCTGTATAACTCTGACTCTATGATTCTATCAGGTCAATGACAAACCAATGGTTATTAATAGTGGAGGAGCAAGCAATGGTAGTATAATTGAATATCATGAGATGGTGGTTAGATACTCTGTTGTTGAAGATGAGCATGTATATTACATACCACTTTTCAATCCAAGCCTCAGTGTCTTTCAGGTCTTGATGCATATTCACATGAATGGCTTCTATAACTGAGAAGTAAGAAATGATGCTGAACATCGTGCAATCATCAGCATACATCCACACTTCCGACATAACGTTAGATATAAGATCATTGATGAAGCAACTCAAGATAGTTGGGCCTAGAGCACGACTGTGATTAAATCTTGTGGTGATGTACTTGGGTCTAAATGATTGATCTCCAACAAGCACAACTGCCTGCCTTTGTGTTCCATATGACCAATCAGTGGAAAGTTTTCCCTCTGAATCCTACTGATTCCAGTTTTACACAGTTAAATACTACTTGAATGTCAAGGGCAGTCATCTCATCTCTCATGTTCATCCATTTTGGCCATATTTATACCAAGATTGTAATGAGCTGAAAATGTGTTGCTGGAAAAGCGCAGCAGGTCAGGCAGCATCCAAGGAACAGGAGAATCGACGTTTCGGGCATAAGCCCTTCTTCAGGAATTCCTGAAGAAGGGCTTATGCCCGAAACTTCAATTCTCCTGTTCCTTGGATGCTGCCTGACCTGCTGCGCTTTTCCAGCAACACATTTTCAGCTCTGATCTCCAGCATCTGCAGCCTTCACTTTCTCCTCCAAGATTGTAATGAGTCCAGCAGTTGAGTGATCAGAGCAGAAACCAGACTGAGTATAGTGCACAAGGTATTACTTTTGCATGTGTTGCGTGATTGCACTGTCGATGGCCCCTCCGTCACTGATGACTGAATGTATACTCATAATTGGTCACTGTTGATTTATTCTGTACTTTGTGTACTGGATATAGTTGACCAATTTTTCATATTGCTTGGTCGGTGCTAATGTTCTAATCATACTAGAAAACCTTAGCTAAGGACACAGCTATGTTCTGGAAAAAAAGTATTCAGGAATATTGCTATTTATCATGGTGCAGAGCCTACACAGTAACTAATGTTTTCAGTTGCTCCTCATATGGAACAAATCAAATACGTTAAAAACTGACACCTTTGATGCTGGGGACCTCAGGAGGAGGCGATAATGGACCATCCAGTTTGCACTTATGGCTGAACATGGATGCAAATATTTTAGCCATTTCTTTTGCACTCAAGTGCTGGGTATTTCATTGTTGGGGATGAGGATATTGGTGGAGCCTTTATCCCCTCTTAGTGGTTTAATTGTCCATTGATTGTGGAATCTCCGCGTCCTGCCTACTGCATACAAGTAGCCTTGCATCATAGCTTCACTAGGCCGACATTGCATATTTAACTATGCATGTTGATCCTCCTGGCATGCCCTCCTGCACTCTTCATTGAACTAAATTTGATGACCAGATGGTGGAGGGTAAGCCAAACCATGAGCTTACAGATCGTGGGTAAATGCAGTTCTGCTGCTGCTGATGGTCCATAATGTTGCATAGATGCCCAGGCTGGAGTTGTCAGATCTGTGTTAATTCTATCCTATTCAGCAGAGAAGTAATGCCACATAGCATTGTGCTTGGTATCATCAATATGAAAGTGGGACTGTCACTATACAGGGTGACCCGCGTATCCACAGAATCGTTTTCTGCGGTTTCAGTAACCCGCGTATTACTGCAGCTGGAACATATTATAGGGAACCTTCTGGAACCAGGGACTGGGGCTGACGGGAAGGTAAATTTCCCATTTAAATGAATGGGTTCACTCCTATGCGCAGTTTTGGGCTTCCGTGGTAAATTTAGGAAAGTATCCCCTGCGGGTACTGGGGGCAGACTACTGTAATCACTGTGCAGTAGTTACTCATCCCAATACAGCTGTGGATGGACATATTTGCAACAGGTAGTTTGGTGAGGAAGAGGTCAAATAAAGGTTTCCATCCTGTTGTCTCCCTCACCACCTGCTGCAGTCGAGCATTCAGACTTGGCTAGCTCAGTCAGTAGTGATGCTACTGAGCTACTTTTCATGATGGACTTTGAAATCACCCACCCAGTGTACATTTTGTTCCCTTGCCACTCCCAGTGCTTCCTTCAAGTCGGTGCAACATGGAGGAATAACGATTAATCAAATGGAGGTGGAGGACAGAAGATTGTAATCGGCAGGATTTCTTTGTTCATGTTTGGCTTGCTGCCATGAAAACTCACAGGATATGCAGTCAGTGTTGAGGACTCCCAGGTAAATTCCTTCCTGACTGTATGCCACTGTGCTACTACATTTGGTGGCTGTGTCCTACCAGTAGAACCAGGAATAGTGAATTTGTTGTCTGGGACATTGTATGTAAGTTATGATTCTGCAAGTCTGACTGTGTCAGGCTTTTGCTTGATTAGTCTATGGGACAACTCTCCCAATTAAGGCACAAGTCGCCAGATGTTTGGAAGGAGGACTTTACAAGGTTGAAAGAACAGTGTTTGCCATTATTGTTTCCAGTGCCTGAGTTAATGTGGGGGGCCCTGTGTGGTTTCATTCTTTTGTTCGTAGACTGATTCAACGAGTGGCTTCCTAGGCCATTTCAGAAGGAAGTAATGAGTCAACAACATTGTAACAAAATATCCCACACTCCATCACAACAGTGGTATTTCACAAAGCCACTGTGATGGACTGTGAGGTGTTTTATTGCTATAAAGATGCACGTTGTTATTGTTGACTGTACTTCTAGCTTATGATAAATATACAGACAATAATTTTAAACAGGAAAAACAATGCTTTAGAAATGGACATTGGGTAGTTTAGGCAACTAACCTGGGACTTCTGCATTTATGTTACGACTTCCTGACTTCAGAATATTTTTGCATTGCTGGATAGCCAATGAAGGACATTTTACAAGTAATCATTGTTGTAACCTAGACAACGTTGCAGCCAGTTGGAGCACACCAAACTCCTCAAATAAGAAAAGAAATCTGAGGGGAAGTGTCCTCGTTCAGTCCGTTATCAGGTAAACAATGCTGCACTCTGCGTGGATTGGCACTGAGTGACCCAAGTTTCCCAAGTCCAATGGCTGACATCGGGATACATTAGCAGCAAAGTTCTGTGGCTGATATACTTACAGTTTTACAAACGAGGCGACAGAATAATGTAGAGTGTTTTCGTTTTCGAACGAAAGGCGAGAGATGATTATGTAATCCTTATTTGTTTCCCCTTGTCGACGATTAAATCTTCAACAGGGTTGCAGTCAAGCGGCTGTTGTTGAAGTTGGCACCTTACAAATCCCTCTTCACTGCCAAGCCAAATGTATCAGGGAAGAAAACAAATCTTCTCAGTTTACCACAAGGCTGTTTGGGGGAACTTACTTTGCGAGAATTGGTTGTCACGTTTCCTAGGTTACATCAGTGACACCCATGAGTATTTATTTACGTTACAGTTCGATTTAGTCGAATGCCAGTTCTGATGATAACGGCGTCTGGCTTTCAAGTCCTTGTCTGGATGTTTTCTTTTTTTTCTGTGTTTTTTTAACAAGATTCATACACCTGAGCATATTGCTTTTCACTGGACTGTTCTCTAAAAAAAATACTCGCGTGACCTGAAATCCAGAATGTGTTTGAAGTGCACCGCAATTCTTTCTGGTCTGTGCTATTCTTATTGTTAGTTCAAACTTGCCCAAACTTCGCGTTTGATCAATTATTTTTCACATTCAGGAGAATATAGGCTTGGGAAAAACAAGCGATTTCAACCACATCTGAGTGAGTTTTGTTGAGCTTTTGAGGAAAAGGACAATCTATTTCGGGTAAGATTGTGAATTTATTTATTCGTTTTACAATCGTGAAGCCAGTGGAGTTCAATCGTTTACAGAGAACTTTGTTGGCCGTGCCTTTTGCAATCAATTAATTCTTCTGTCAGTTATCTCAGCCACCCGACCTCGGTATGATGGTTTCTTCGTTTGTCAATGAGCGAGACTGAAGCGCTCATCAGATGAGCGTCCGGCATCTGTTCGAACAATGGCTGGTGTTTACAGTTTCACGGGGTAGTTTATGGTCATCGTTCCCTTGGGAACAAGCAACAGATTTTCCAAACGGTTGCTAACCATTGTGAACAACTGGCAAAGCTCGCTCAGTACCAGCTCAGCAGTGAACACCAAATCTACGGATGGTTTTACCTATCCTCTACCTCAAATTACTCCAGGCAGAATCAACGTTTACCGTGATATCCTCCCAGGGGATTGTCCCAGCACAGAGTGTTTGAGCAGAGCGGTATGATAGAGAATATTATTGAACCAGATTGCTAGCTCAAATTCCAGTTTATGAAAGAAAGTGAAATTTATAAGTCTTTTGTTTAAAAACAGCATAATTAATACTGACCATGATGTTGTTGGATTGTTAGTTAAAATCCAACTGCATCATCAAGGTACCTTTTAAGAAAAGTAACAATGTCTTATGACATCAATCTCTAAGTGACTCGAATTCCACTGTGGACACACACTGAATTAACTAAACCACTCAGTCCTGGGTAACTAGGGGTGGACAGTAAAATATCAACAACGTCTACCTTCCAGGAATAAATTGAAAAAAAAAGTTCCTTGGACTTTCCAGTTTGCTTTCCTTGTAAAATAACTTAAATTGACTTTATATCTCATTACTTAAAAAAAACCCAGAACATTGACCACTGAATATTATAATATAAATAATATTAGACAGAGCTTGAAGCCCACTCTATTAAACCATTCACTGAAGCTTTACAAATGTTAGCTTAGGTGTAATATTTCACAGGGAGCCGTTCATATCACATCTGTAATCTTACCGTCAGAACTCCATTTCTTTTGGACTTCAAAAAACATTTGTTGTGTTAATAGAAGTACTGTGAGTGCTTGGCACCAAGCTCAATGTATATGTAATGAATTAGATGCAAATTAATGAGCCCTCTATTCTGTCCAGCAATGGCATAAAACATATAAATGCAACTTTATTTTTCTTCAGATCCTGTGTCATCACTGCATGCAGCAACATCAGAGATGCATCCATGAAGGCTTCCTCTGTTGGGTGTTTCTGGAAAACACATTTAAAAGGAACACATTTATGATCTCACAGGAGATACCAAGCAGAGTAGTTCATGAATTCATTTACCATGTCATTGCACAAAGCGAGTAGAGAATTATTTTACCCCAGTGTGGCTCAATGCCAATCTCCAATCATGTCATCGTGTTTTGAGTTGTCGACTCATGCTGGTTGAGAAATACGTTCAGGTTGTCCAAGTTCTTTTTATTGCAGCATCCTTACAGTCATGACAATAATGAAAAGAGATTTTGTTTCCCAGTAGTCTCTCCTGATTTCACGCTCAATCTCGATAAGTAAAAAAAAGTATACACTAAATCTATGTCACACCTGCTGCTTACCATCAATTGCTTTTTATTAAAGTTATAGAATAAAATTAAACAAGGGATTAAACCTTTTATAAATCACTGCTTTGGCATCACCTTCAGTACTGTGTTCATTTCTAGGCCATATGTCTAAGGAAGGATGTTCAGATCTTTTTGAGGGTAGAGATGACATTCACAAGAATGCTCATAGGACAATAAACTTCTGTTGAGTGGAGGGGCTGGAGAAATTGGAGTTGTTCTTATAATAGTGGTTGGTTGGAGGGGAGTTGATGGAGGTGTTCCAACTCATGGATGCTTCTGATTAAATAGAAAGAATCTGTGCAGAGTGACAGTGAGCAGTGATCAGTTGTAAGAAGGTACAGATGTAAGGGGAGAAAGCAAGTTAATATTTTGAGGTAGATGACTCTTCATCAGAGTTTTCAGTTTTCATCTGTTTTCAGTACAGATTCCAGCAGCTGCAGTCATTTGCTCCTACAGATTTAAGGGCATGAGTAAAATTGTTAGGACTGCCTATGACTGAGCAGCACAAAATGGCTAATGACTGCCCGTGGCTAAAACCAGCAGAACATGATTGGCGGTAGTTAGAGAGCTTGGGAAAAATGTTTGCCTCATATAGTCTGCAGAAGTTAGAACAGTGGTAGGTCTGTAGGCCCAAGATATGTTTAACATGTAGATGCAGTTGTTTATGTAGGAGGCACAGATAGAACATAGAACATTACAGCACAGTACAGGTCCTTCGGCTGTCGATGTTGTGCCGACCTGTGAAACCAATCTGAAGCTCATCGAACCTACAGTATTCTATTTTCATCCACCTGCTTATCCAATGACCATTTAAAAGCCCCTAAGCTTGGTGTGTCTACTACTGTTGCAGGCAGGGTGTTCCACATCCCTACTACTCTCTGAGTAAAGAAACTATCTATCCAATGACCATTTAAAAGCCCCTAAGCTTGGTGAGTCTACTACTGTTGCAGGCAGGGTGTTCCACACCCCTACTACTCTCTGAGTAAAGAAACTATCTCTGACATTTGTCCTATATCAATCACCTCTCAATTTAAAGCTATGACCCCTCATGCTAGCCATCGCCATCTGAGGAAAAGGGCTCTCACTGTCCACCCTATCTAAACCTCTGATTATCTAATAGGTCTCAGTTCAATCATCTCTCAACCTTCTTCTCTCTAATGAAAACAGCCTCAAGTCCCTCAGCCTTTCCTCATCAGACCTTACCTCCAAACAAGGCAACATCCTAGTTAATCTCCTCTGAGCCCTTTTCAATGCTTCCACATCCTTCCTATAATGCAGTGACCAGAATGTATGCAATACACCAACCGCGGCTGCACCAGAGTTTTGTACAGCTGAAGCATGACCTCATGGCTCCGAAACTAGATCCCTCTACCAATAAAAGCTAACACATCATTTGCCTTCCTGATAACCCTATCAAACTGAGTGGCAACTTTCAGGGATCTATGTACATGGACACCGGGATCTTTCTGCTTATCTCCACTACCAAGAATCTTATCATTTGCCCAGTACTCTTCATTCCTGTTGCTCCTTCCAAAGTGAATCACCTCACACTTTTTCCGCATTAAACTCCATTTGCCACCTCTCAGCCCAGCTCTACAGCTTATCTATGTCCCTCTGTAAACTGCAACATCCTTTTTGCACTATTCACAATTCCACCAACCTTAGTGTCATCCATGCATTTACTAAGCCATCCTTCTATGTCCTCATCCTGGTCATTTATAAAAATGACAAACAGCAGTATTTCCAAAACAGATCCTTCGGTGCACCGATAGCAACAGGGTGAATATTTTCCATCTACCACCACCCTCTGTCTTCTTTCAGCTAGCCAATTTCTGATCCTAAATCACCCTCAGTCCCATGCCTCCATATTTTGTGCGACAGCTTACCTTGGGGAACCTTATCAAACACGTTACTGAAATCCATATACACCACATCAACCGCTTTACCCTCATCCACCTGTTTGGTCACCTTCTCAAAGAACTCAAGAAAGTTTGTGAGGCACGATCTACCCTTCACAAAACCATATTGACTATCCTTAATCAACTTATTCCTGTTGAGATGATCATAAATCCCATCTCTTTTAACTTTTTCCAACACTTTGCCCACAACCGAAGTAAGGCTCACTGGTCTATAATTACCAGGGTTGTCTCTCCCCCACTTCTTGACTAAGGGGACAACATTTACTATCCTCCAGTCTTCTGGCACTATTCCTGACATAAAGATCAAAGCTAAAGGCTCTACAATTTCCTCCCTGGCTTCCCGGAGAACCCTAGGATAATCCTATTCGGCCCAAGGGATTTATCTATTTTCACACTTTCTAGAATTGCTTAATCTCCTTCTTGTGAACCTCAATCCTGTCTAGTCTGGTAGCCAGTATCTCAGTATTCTTGACAACATTGTCTTTTTCCAATGTGAATACTGATGAAAAATACTCATTTGGCGCTTCTCCTATCTTCTCGGACTCCACGCACAACTTCCCACTACTGTCCTTGATTGGTCCTAATCTTACTGCAGTCATTCTTTTATTCCTGATGTACCTATAGAAAATTTTCGGGTTTTCCTTGATCCTATCTGCCAACAACTTCTCATGTTCCCTCCTGGGTCTTCTTAGCCCTCTCTTTAGATCTTTCCTGGTTAACTTGGTTAACTCAAGCGCCCTAACTGAGCATTCACATCTCATCCTAACATAAGCCTTCTTCTTCCTATTGACAAGAGATTCAACTTCTTTGATAAACCATGGTTCCCTCGCTCGACCACTTCCTCCCTGCCTGACAGGTAAATAATTATCAAGGACACACGGTAGCTGTTACTTGAAGATATGAACATTTCACGTAAGAGTTCTATATTTAAGTAGTGAATCTTAAATTAGTCAATCTATAATAAAAGTAGATTTTAGAATCTTCAAATAATCGTAGATATAGATTCCAAAGTAGCGATAGATTTTCATGAAATCAGGTGATTCAACGCATCAAGTACACACCAACCCTCTGAAGAGCACTCCATCCAAACCCACCCCCTATCCCTGCATTTCCCATAGCCAATCCATTCAGCCTACACACTATGGGCAATTTAGCATGGCCAATCCACCTAACCTGCACATCTTTGGACGGTGGGAGGAAACCTGCACAAATATAGGGTGAACATGCAAACTCCACGCAGACAGTCACCCGAGGGTGGAATTGAACCCACATTTCTGGTTCGGTGAGGCAGCAGTGCTAACTACTGAGCCACTGTGCTTGCTGCTACCATACCCCACACATACGTACAAAAAAAAAACTGAAAGCACGAGACAGAGATGTTGTGAAAAAATTTGTGAAGAACCTAGTTTCAAACAGTGATAAACAGCCACATAAAAACCAAAAGAGCTGCAGATACTGGAAATAAGAAACACAAACAGATATCGCTGGAAAAGCTCAGCAGGTCTGGCAGCATCAGTGGAGAGAAATCAGAATTAATGCTTCCGGTTCAGTGACCCTTCCTCAAAACTGATGGCAGCTAGGAAAATGTTGGTCTTTATGCAGATGAAAGGGTGAGAGGAGGGGGTAAGGAGTAAACAATAGGTGGATATAGAACTCAAAGAGAGAGAAGAATAGTTAGACAAATGAGTGAACAACAATCAGGCTAGGAGGGCGAATGGCTGTTCGTGGGGACTGTTAGTGGTTAACAACTGTTTGTGTGTAATAGCAGACCATGTGATAACAAGGCCTGGTGTGTGGGATTGAGGTAAGGACATGGGAGAGCTCAAGCCCAAAAATTGTTGAACTCAATATTGAGTCCAGAAGGCTGTAGAATTCCCTTGCGGAAAAGTGAAGTCCCCATGTCATTGCAGGGAGAACTGAATTAGAGACGCCAAAACCCTCAGACATTAGAATGTAGGTTGAATGAACACATTGTCAGAAACCCAAGTATAAAGATAGGGGTGTCTAGTAACGATGAGATCACAAGAATTTTTGAACATGTCCCCAGAGCTACTTATCATCGATTATATGGTCCCATGATTTATTTGATTGGTTATATCTGTAATTAATTAATAAACTGATTGGTCTGTAAATGTAAAAGGTGGGATGAAAATAAGTGTGTAAAAATACATACTTTTCCTTTGTTCATTGAAGAAGCCTCGGAATCCCTGAGATTTCTTCCCAACAGTGTAATTTCAATCAACTCTTTCAATGCAGGAAGGAAGCTCTTGGGTGCTGAGCAATTTGTTTGGTCATTCCATCCCAACAAAGGCAACATGAGGGAACTTTTTGCTTGAATGCAGTGAATTCATGTGATCCAGATCAATACCTAATGGAGTGGTGACAGAGGTTACAACAAAAGCACCCCAAAAAGGTTTGGATAAACAGTCAAATTTTTACAGGATTATCAGGGAAGTCTCAACAAATGGGCTGTTCTTTCAAAGACTCAGTATGGAAACAGTGGGCTGAGTTGCCTCCATCTCTTGTATCTATTTTCAGAACATGATGATCCTATATCTATTTTTTGATGTTGGAACTAAATTGCAGAATTATTTGCAATTGATGTTTCCAAAATGTAATCCTGAAGTAAATTATTTATATATACTACATATACTCATTCAATTATGTACTGTTGGTGGCTACTACAGAAGTATAAACTATTGGACTGAATTTTGCATTAGACATAATAGTGCAACTAACAGCATCATTATTGTTATAGAGTAAGTGGAGTGCATCATCTGGTGTCTGTAAATGGGCAGCTAACCATGGATTCAAGAAAATTGCCACCCAACTTACCCACTCTCCCAAGAACTTCACTAAACAGATAATTAGAATCTTACAGTGTAGAAAGAGTCCATTTGGGCAATCAAGTATCCACTGACTCTGCCAAAAGCATCCGACCCAGATCGACCCCTCCTCACATCCATGGCTTGCCATGTAACCCCACATTTCCCATGGCTAATCCATCTATCCTGCACATCCCTGGACACTGTGGGGCATTTCACCATGGCCAATCCACCTGATCTGCACATCTTTGGACTGTGGCAGGAAGCTGGAGCACCCAGAGGAAACCCACACAGACACAGGGAGAATGTGCAAACTCCACACAGACAGCCACTCAAGGTTGGGAACAAACTCTGAGTCCCTAGCGCTGTGCAGCAGCACTGCTAACCGCTGAGCCATTGTGCACCCTTTCATCAAGATATTCAGAATTAAAATATTTGAGGGTCATGAATTTGCTCTGATTACCAACTATGTACCTACTAAACATGTTAGAAATAGTTATAGATTATGGTCTGCAGTGTAGGTGATTTTTTTAACAGTGTGGTAAACACAATTTATTGTGAAACAACCTTTCTGGAACTGAAAACTTACCCATTATAGGAGTAGAGTCAAAATAAATTATTGTCTTTACTTTTTCTTTCAGTTTCTCTTAACACTTCAATTTCATTTTTTCTTTATTTAAATCTTTACATGATTTCATGTTGTTAATATAGAACTTACGTGTGGCTAAAAAAAAATTGTCAAAATTGATCACCTTGCATTCATCAGGACAATTGGCAAGAATACCAATTAAAGGGAAAACCAAAATTTCTACTGTGCGGGGAGAGTGCTGATTGGTTTGCAAGTGGACTCTGATTGATAGAAGCATTGCTGTTGCAAACCCACCATTTAATGATGACAAACAGTTAACTCCAACTCTCTCCTTGAGTGTATGAAGAATAATGTTAACAACTAATTTAGGATTGTCAGTCAGATTTATGGTTGTGGTACATTTGTGTGTACTGGAAATAATGTTTGATAATAGAGCTAACTTATTTGCAGACAGAGGGAATATGTACATACACCATGCCCATTTTGAGTCAACCAAATAGGTGACAACTGTTCACTGGTTCATTTCTCAGGGTAATTTCATAACTGGTCAGAGCCCACCCACTTACAATTTAAAAGTTAAAAAAACCTGATAACTGACATCAGGGTGTGAGACTTGGGAGTAGAGAGTGGGGGTGTGTGGGGGGAGGTGTTGGAGAAATTCATGATCATCAACTCAATAAAACAATTAGGTTTTATGCAGATGATAGCATTAAACAACTTGGCATTGTACTCCCAAAAGGATTTTACAGCAGTTATATAGTCATAAAGGTTGTGCAATAACTAATAATTACTACATTTGTACATTTTAAGGTTAAGGCAACAAAGATGCTATGCTTCAAGACAGAATTCAAAGGACAAAGAACAAAGAAAATTTACAGCCCAGGAACAGGCCCTTCGGCCCTCCAAGCCTGAGCCGATCCAAATGTACTGTCTAAACCTGTCGGTCAATTCCTAAGCGTCTGTAACCCTCTGCTCCGCACCTACTCATGCATTTATCCAGACGCATCTTAAATGATTCTACCGTGCCTGCTTCTACCACCTCTGTTTGCAATGCGTTCCAAACATCCACCACCCTCTGTGTGAAGTACTTACCGCATGTATCCCCGCAGACACTGGGAGAATGTGCAAACTCCACACAGTCAGTCACCTGAGGCAGGAATTGAACCCGGGTCTCTGGCGCTGTGAGGCAGCAATGCTAATAACCACTGTGCCACCGTGCCGCCCGTATTGTCCCAATCTTTTCTGACTATGGCCTGTGGCTCAGGAAACTGAGGATTCAGTTGCAGAGAGAGGGGCTTAGTCTGAGATGTACTATCTAAACCTGTCGGTCAATTCCTAAGCGTCTGTAACCCTCTGCTCCGCACCTACTCATGCATTTATCCAGACGCATCTTAAATGATTCTACCGTGCCTGCTTCTACCACCTCTGTTTGCAATGCGTTCCAAACATCCACCACCCTCTGTGTGAAGTACTTACCGCATGTATCCCCCTTAAACTTTCCACCTCTCACCTTGAAAGTATGACCTCTTGTTATTGAATCCTTCACCCTTGGAAAAAGCTTGTCTCTATCCACCCTGTCTATACCCTTCATGAATTTGTAAACCTCAATCAGGTCCCCCCCAATCTCACTTTTTCTAATGAAAATAAACCTAACCTACTCAACCTCTCTTCATAGCTAGCACCTTCCATACCAGGCAATATCCTCGTAAACCTTCTCTGCACCCTCTCCAAAGCATCCATATCCTTTTGGTAATGTGGTGACCAGAACTGTACATAGTATTCTAAATGTGGCCAAACCAATCTCTTGTACAATTTTAACATGACTTGCCTGCTCTTATACTCAAAACTCCATCCATGAAGGCAAGCATACTATACGCCTTCTTGACCACTCTATCCACCTGTGCAGCAAACTTCAGGATACAGTGGACCTGCGCTCCCAGATCTCTCTGCCCATCAATTTTCCCAAGGCTCTTCTGTTCATTGTATAATTCGCTCTAGAATTAGTCTTGCCTAAGTGCATCACCTCACATTTGTCTGGATTGAAAACCATCTGCCATTTTTCCACCGAACTCTCCAGTCTATCTATATCCTCCTGTATTCTCTGACAGTCCGTTATGCTTTCTGCTACTCCACCAGTTTTCGTGTCATCTGCAAACTTGCTGATCATACCAACAGTGCCCTCTTCCAGATCATTTATGTATATTACAAACAACAGTGGCTCCAACACTGACCCCTGTGGCACACCACTGGTCACCTTTCTTCATTTTGAGAATCTCCCTTCAACTACTACTCTCTGTCTCCTGTTGCTCAACCAGTTCTTAATCCACCGAGCTAGAACACCCTGCACACCATGTGACTTCACTTTCTCCATTAGTCTACCACGGGGAACCTTATCAAATGCCTTACTAAAGTCCATGTATATGACATCAACAGCCCTTCCTTCATCTATCAACTTTGTCACTTCCTCCAAGAACTCTATTAAGTCAGTAAGGCACAATTTCTCCCACACAAAACCATGTTGCCTATCACCGATAAGCCCATTCTTTTCTAAATATAAATAGATCCTATCCCTAAATACCTTCTCCAGCAACTTTGCCACCACTGACGTCAGACTCACTGGTCTGTAGTTTCCCAGAATATCCCTACTTCCCTTCTTGTACAGGGGGACAACATGAGCAACCTTCCAGTCCTCCGGCACCTCACTTGTACTTAAGGATGCCACAAAGATATCTGTCAGGGGCCCAGATATTTCCTTCCTCACCTCCCTCAGCAACCTGGGATATATCCCATCCGGTCCTGGGCATTTGTCCACGTTAATAACCTCTAGCCTACCCAACACATTTACCCTATTTATGTCAACGTGATCCAGACTAATCAAACGTCTATCTCTAATCTCAATATTCATCATGTTCTTCTCCTCAGTGAACACTGATGCAAAGTAATTATTCAGAATCTCATCCATTCACTCAGGTTCGGCACACAGCCTTCCTTTGTTATCCTTGAGTGGACCAATCCTTTCTCTAGTTACCCTCTTGCTTCTTATATAAGAATAAAATGCTTTGGGATTCTCCTTAATTGTGCTCACTAAAGCTATTTCATGACCCCTTTTAGCCCGCTTGATTCCTCGTTTAAGATTTGTCCTACTCTCCCGATATTCCTCTAGGGCCTGTTCTGTTCTTAGCTGCCGAGACCTTATATATGCTTCCCTTTTCCTCTTGGCAAGTCATAAAATTTCTCCTGTCATCCACGGTTCACGATTCTTGCCCTTCCTATCCTTTGCCTTCAATGGGACATGCATATCCTGCTCTATCTTTAACCTATGTTTGAAAGCCTCCCACATCTCAAATTTGGACTTCCCTTCAAATAGCTGTGTCCAATCAACATTTCCGAGCTCCTGCCTAATTTTGATATAATTGTCCTTGGCCCAGTTTAGTACTCTTCCCTTAGGGAAGAAAGTGAGGTCTGCAGATGCTGGAGATCAGAGCTGAAAATGTGTTGCTGGAAAAGCGCAGCAGGTCAGGCAGCATCCAGGGAACAGAAGAATCGACATTTCAGGCATAAGCCCTTCTTCAGGAATGAGGAAAGTTTGTCCAGCAGGCTAAGATAAAAGGTAGGGAGGAGGGACCTGGGGGAGGGGCGTCGGAAATGTGATAGGTGGAAAGAGGTCAAGGTGAGGGTGATAGGTCAGACTGGGGTGGGGGCGGAGAGGTCAGGAAGAAGATTGCAGGTTAGGAAGGCGGTGCTGAATTCGATGGATTTGACTGAGACAAGGTGGGGGGAGGGGAAATGAGGAAACTGGTGAAACCCGCGTTCCTGCCTTGTGGTTGGAGGGTTCCTAGGCAGAAGATGAGGCGCTCTTCCTCCAACCATCATTTTGTTGTGGTCTGGCGATGGAGGAATCCGAAGACCTGCATTTTTTTGGTGGAATGGGAGGGGGAGTTGAAGTGTTGAGCCACAGGGTGGTTGGGTTGGTTGGTCCGGGTGTCCCAGAGGTGTTCTCTGAAACGCTCCGCAACTGTCATTCTAGAATCCCAACCAATGTATGTAGCTTATCTGTCCTGTTAATATCTCGAAGATTTCGATCTGATCACACATTAACCTTCTAAATTCTAGAGGAAACAGACTTAATTTGTATAATCAGTCCCAACCCTCGGACTCAGCACCGCCTTCTTGACCTGCAATCTTCTTCC
>NC_057723.1:5483284-5487709 GCF_004010195.1 Chiloscyllium plagiosum
ACCTTTGAGCCAGTTCTGTATCCAAATGGTTAGTTCTCCCTGTATTCCATGAGACCTAACCTTGCTAATCAGTCTCCCATGGGGAACCTTGTCGAACGCCTTGCTGAAGTCCATATAGATCACATCTACTGCTCTGCCCTCATCAATCCTCTTTGTTACTTCTTCAAAAAACTCAATCAAGTTTGTGAGACTTCTACCACCTGTCCTGGTTCGTTCCCCAGTACCAGATCCAATATGGCTCCTTCCCTCATCGGACTATTTACATACTGCTCTCGAAAACTCTCTGGATGCTTCTTACAAATTCTACCCCATCCAGACCTCTTACGCTAAGTGTATCCCAGTCAATGTTGGGAAAATTAAAATCTCACATCACCGGTACCCTATTGCCTCTACATATTGCCATAATCTGTTTACCTATTTGTTCTTCTACCTCTCCCTCACTGTTGGGAGGCCTGTAATACAGCCCCAACAATGTAACTGCACCCTTCTTATTTCTCAGCTCCACCCATAATGCCTCACTACCCAAGACCTCCATAGTGTGCTCCTTTAGCACAGCCATGATATCGTCCCTGACCAGCAATGCAACTCCATCCACCCTTTTATTTCCCTCCCTGTCCTGTCTGAAGCATCTGTATCCTGGAATATTTAGTTGCCAATTGTCATGCCTTTCCTTCAACCAAGTCTCTGTGATTTCAATAACGTCATACTCCCAGGCACCAATCCAAGCCCGAAGTTCACCTGTCTTACACACTATATTCCTTGCATTAAAGTAGATGCATTTCAGGCCACCAGTTTTTTTGTGCTCATCTGCTCTCTGCCTACTCTTCCCTTTATTAATGTGATCTTCATAATTCCTACAGTCTGCAGTCTCCACCTCGCTGCCTACTTGTTTTCTCTTCTGGCTCCCAGTCCCCTGTCACATTAGTTTAAAAACTCCTCAACAGCAGTAGCAAAAACACCCCCAAGGACATTGGTACCAGTCTGGTTCAGATGTAGACCATCCATTTTGTAATAGTCCCACCTTCCCCAGATCCAGTCCCAATGTCCAACAAATCTGAACCCCTCCCTCCTACACCATCTCTCAAGCCACGTGTTCATTCTGCCTATTTTTTCATTTCTATGCTGGCTAGCATGTGGCACTAGTAGTAATCCCAAGATCTCTACCTTTGAGGTCCTCCTCTTTAACTTCTCTCCTAGCTCCCTGAACACTTCTTTCAGGACCTCATCTCGTTTTCTACTTATATCATTGGTGCCCATATGCACCAAGACTGTGCACCTTCCTCTTTTAGAATGTTCTGCAGCCGATCGGTGACATCCCTGACCTGCGCACCTGGGAGGCAACATGCCATCCAGGAGTCCCGTTTTTGGCCACAGAACCAATTTCCAAAGAAATTGGAAATCACACACGTACAAAATTTAGATGCTTCCTATCATTCCACCTTAAAGACACTTTACTTATTGTTGCTCTGCTGACTCCCTCAATGCTTTGCCGTGCTCCCTTAATGCTCCATGAGCATCTCCTTCGATGCTCTATGGACTGAATGCCCTAAAGTGAAACATATGGCCAGAACATTGCTTCACAAAGAACTTTCCAATGTGAGCCCAGTTTGGATCACCACCAACTTTTCCAGGGCAATTAGGGATAAGCAACACATGTTGGTCTAACCAACAATGGCCATGAAATGATATGATAAAAATTTTGAAAATTATACTGACACAGCAAAACAACAATAAAATGGCATAGTAACATCCAGCATACAATTGGTAAAGTTTACATGGAACACAGAACAGTACAGCATACAAATGGACGCTCTGGCCCACGATGTTGTGCCAAACATGATGCCAAATTAAACTAATCCCTTCTGCCTGCCATTGGTCCATATCCATTCATCCTTGCATATTCATGTATTTATCTAAATGTCCCTGAAATGCCCCTACAGTATCTGCTTCCACTATCATCCCTGACAGTGCGTTCCAGACTTCAACCACTCACTGTGTAAAAAATATGCCCCTCACATCTACTTCGAACTTTTTCCCTCTCACCTGAAATGCATGTGCCCGAGTATTAGACATTGCAACACTGGGAAAAAGATTCTGACCATCAACCTTATCTATGCATCTCATAATTTTATAGACTTCTGTGAAGTCTCCCCTCAGCCTCTTCCCCTCCAAAGAAAGCAACCCGAGTTTCCTTATTATAGATACAATTGTTATATATATATAAAAATGAAAATCTTTTTTAAAAAATCTTTCTAAAAGTTTTATTACTTCATATATTCACTTAGATTTTAGCCCAGCTTTTTATATTTCCTGGTGGCAGAAGACCCAACGAAGCTGCTCTTTCCCCAGCCCGCAGCCTCCATGCACAACTTCAAATCAGGCAAAAGTGAGGACTGCGGATGCTGGAGATTAGAGTCGAGAGTGTGGTTCTGGAAAAGCACAGCAGGTCGGACAGCATCCAAGGAGCAGGAAAATTGATGTTTTAGGCAAAAGCCCTTCATCAGGACTGAGGCTCGGATCCCTCCTACACCATCTCTCAAGCCACGTGTTCATCCTGCCTATTTTTTCATTTCTATGCTGGCTAGCATGTGGCACTGGTAGTAATCCCAAGATCTCTACCTTTGAGGTCCTCCTCTTGAACTTCTCTCCTAGCTCCCTGAACACTTCTTTCAGGACCTCATCTCGTTTTCTACTTATATCATTGGTGCCCATATGCACCAAGACTGTGCACCTTCCTCTTTTAGAATGTTCAGCAGCCGATCGGTGGTGAGATAAATGGGAGGGGGACTGGAGCTGGGGCAAAGGTAGCTGAGAGTGCAATAAGTAGCTGGAGGTGGGGGTAAAGGTGATAGGTCAGAGGAAGGGTGGAGCGGATAGGTGGGAAGGAAGATTGACATTTGGGACAGGTCATGAAGGTGGTGCTGAGCTGGAAGGTTGGAACTGGGCTAAGGTAGGGGGAGGGTCCCGAGGTGGAAGATGAGGTGTTCTTCCTCCAGGCGTCGGGTAGTAAGAGAGTGGCGATGGAGGAAGCCCAAGACCTGCATGTCCTCAGCAGAGTGGGAGGGTTGGTTGGTGCGGGTGTCCCGGAGATGTTCTCTGATGCACTCTGCGAGTAGGCATCCTGACTCCCCAATGTAGAGGAGACCGCATTGGGAGCAATGGATACAGTAAATGACGTGTGGAAGTGCAGGTGAAACTTCGATGGAAGTGGAAGGCTCCTTTGCGGCCTTGGATGGAGGTGAGATGAAGGGCTGAAACGACAATTTTCCTGCTCCTCGGATGCTGCCTGACCTGCTGTGCTTTTCCAGTGCCACACTCTTGACAATTTCAAATCAGCCACTCTCCGCCCCAGTTAAACAATTATGACCACAAGGGAAAAGGAGCTGAGAAAACTATTAAATCTAAAAGCTGAAAAGGGCAAAGGACCAAATGACATACTTCTTAAAAGAATTAGTTGCAGAAATAGCAGAGGTATTGGTTGTGATCCTCCAAAATTCCTTAGATTCTGGAAAGGTCGCAGCAGTTTGGAAAATAGTCAATGTTAAACATCGTTAAAAAGAATATGGAGAGAGAGAGAGCAGGAAATTTTAGTCCAATTAGCCAAACATCTCTCATCAGGAAATTAATAAAATCTATTAGAAAGGAGGTTATAACAAGAAAATCATAATCTGATCAGATAGAGTCAGTACGGTTTCTTGAAAGAGAAATCATGTTCAACTAATTTATTGGGGTTTTTTAAGGAACTAATAAGGAAGGTGGCTGAAGGAGACCTGTGAATGTGATGTACTTTGATTTCCAAAAGGTATTTGATGAAGTGTCAAATGAACAATTGCTATACAAGCTAAGAGTTCATGGAGTAAAGGGACAACATATTAGCTAACCAATTCACTATCCCAGAGATGTTTTCTGAAACGTTGCTCTTGATGTGGTCTCTCTATGTTGGGGAGACAGGACACGATCTTGCAGGACATCTCAGAGAACACCTCCAGGACACATGCATTAAACAATCCCATCATCCTGTGGCTGACCACTTCAACTCACTCTCCCACTCTGCCAAGGACATGCAAGTCTTGGGCCTCCTCCACCGCCAAACCCTAACCACCCGACACTTGGAGGAAGAATGCCTCATGTTCTGCCTTGGGACCCTCCAAACACATGGAATTCATATCATTTCACTAGTGTCCTCATTCTTCCCTATCACTTTATCCCAGATCCAACCCTCCAACTAGGCACTGCCCTCCTGAACTGCCCTACCTGTCCATCTTCCTGCCCACCTATCCACTCCACCCTCCGCTCTGACCTATCACCATCACCCCCCACCTTCATCAACGTGTCACATTCCTAACTACCTTCCCTCTTTCCCCACCCCTTCCCACTTATCTCGCAGCCACCTTGCATCCCCTCCCCCCCCCCCCCCCCCCCCTC
>NC_057723.1:5488412-5558591 GCF_004010195.1 Chiloscyllium plagiosum
GTCCCTTTGGTCCCACCTCCTGGTTTTGTCGCTGACATCCAGAGAACATTGGTTCACTTCTTCTGGGACAAAAAAGATGCACTGGGTCGCTGCACCGGTTCTGAGTCTCCCTACTGAGGAGGGCGGTCAGTCGCTGGTGCGCGTTAGCACCCAGGTCGCGACGTTCCGCCTTCGGACCTTGCAGCAATACTTTTACGCTGAGCCTCCTCCTAGGTGGTGCATCCTGGTGATGGATTTTTTCTGCTAGGTGCATAACCTCAACTACGACACACAGCTCCTGTTCGTCGACCGTGATGGTTTGGAGGTCGCCCTCAGGATGCTGCCTGTCTTTTACCAGGACCTGATCACTGTCTGGAGCATGGTCGAATGACACCACGCCTACCCTCCAGCAGGAGTAGCGGCTGTCGTCAGGAATCCATTGCTCGGGAATCCACACCTCTATACTCGCGGGTTCGAGTGGCTGTCAGAAAGGGAGGGCCATGGCAGTGAGGGTGACCAGGGTCAGGGATGTGCTGGGTGGCAGGGGCCTGGGCAGGACGCTGCTGCAGGATATAGTAAGCAGGGCAGCTGTAGATGTCCGGTTCATAGCCACTGCCATTCAACGCCTTAAAATAGCAGTGCTCGGACACAATATCATGCACCAGTTGGAGGATGCTCATGTGTGCAGTGGAATCCTATCTGCGTTTACCCCTGCCCAGATGGAATTGCACATTGGCCCACAACCTGAGCAGCCTCTGGAGGTTTAGTTTTGCCCCTTTTAGGGACACAAAACAACGGGCCCTGTATTGACTGCTGCTGCACACCATCCACTCTCCTCCTAATCCACTGCCCAGGCACGCCTTGATGTGCCCATTGCCACCTGCAGTGGGGATCCCCAGTGGAGGGCTCTCCATGCAGGAGTTCCCCCCCTTTGTCTCAGGGATCTAGTGTGGAGGGTGCTGCATGCAGTGGTCCCCTGCAACTGCAGATTGTGGAGGTTCATGGACTCTCAGCCCAACTGCTTGTTCTGCAGTGTTGTGGAGTCTGTGGACCATGTAGATATTGGGTGTGGGCATTGCATTCTCTTTTTGATTTTCTTAAAAACTTGGCATCTGCTTTTGGTTGCACTTCAGTCCCATGCTCCTGATCTTTGGACTGCTGGTGCGGAGGGGGGAAGGTAGGTCAGAGGATTGCCTCGTGAGTCTGCTCCTGGCCCTGGCCAAATTGGCCATAAACAGGTCCACACAGTGGGCTTTGGAGGGGGTCATTGTGGCCATTTGCCTGCCTCTCGTCTGTGGTTATGTTCGAGACCGGGTGTCCCTGGAGAAGGAGCACATGGTGCCCACCAATACCCTTGAGTTGTTCAGGGAGATGTGGGCACTGCGTGGAGTGCTTTATTTCCCCCTCCAACTCTATTTTGATTTAATCCCTGCCCTCCCATTCACCTTCTTGTTCACGCAGCATTGCCCTTTGTTGAGAAGGGCACTGCTTGTCATTGGTCACTCTATGTTTCCTTTCTTTCTGGTGGCGGAATATAAATAAAAGTTTACACACTTGTTGTTCTGCACTGTGTCCAACACCTGCACTCACATGACATGGGTGTTGAGGAAAAATAAGCACTTACCACTGTTTGGCCGGTAATGTGGGGGAAAATTGAGAAAATAAACAGGAGTGTCAGAGGTTCTGTTCATTCTGTGAGCTGGCTCTGAGGGATTTAGATCAGTCTCAAGGACTCTCCACGTGTAAATAAAAGATAACGTGGTGATGGGTTTCCGGCCCTTGCACAGTTATTTCAGCCATTTCAGCACAGAATTTAACTACTTATGGAAGAGGCACCCAGTCTTCACATGATACCACTAGCCAACAGGTCTCAAAACAAACTTTTTTGGATGGCAAAATGTTTTGAAATTATCTTGGAGGGCTTCTTTTTGATTTCCAGGTGTATTTTGGCTTTCCAGGGCTCCTTTTAAAAAAAACAGGTGTCAGATGTTCTGTTCACTCTGACTACTGGCTCTGAGGGAGCTGGTTCAGTGTCCAGGACTCTCCATGTCTGTCAGAGAGGGGACTAACTCGGAGCTGGCTGCCCATATCTGGTGTGCACTGCTCCTGCTGGTTTCTCTTTGTTTTTGGAGGAAAGCTGATTCCTGAACTGGATGAATTATATAGAAGTAAAAACAATGACTGCAGATGCTGGAAACCAGATTCTGGATTAGTGGTGCTGGAAGAGCACAGCAGTTCAGGCAGCATCCAAGGAGCTTCGAAATCGACGTTTCGGGCAAAAGCCCTTCATCAGGAATAACTTTTGCCTGAAACGTCAATTTCGAAGCTCCTTGGATGCTGCCTGAACTGCTGCGCTCTTCCAGCACCACTAATCCAGAATCTGGATGAATTATATAATCAGTTTATCAACTAGTATTCTTTTTTTTTATTGAGGACTGACTTCTAAACTGGCTGATTTAAACAGTCAATGTGTTACAGGTGTAACTCAGTTTTCATTAGGGAACAGTTTCTTCACTGCCTGGTGCCAAAGGAAAGCAGGCTGGGAGGGTCAGTCAGAATGCAGGTCGGCCAGAGACCAGAAGGCCAACAACCAGCTTGTAGGAAAGCGACCGGGGTAGTCCGGTCAGTATGTGGAGCGACTGGGATCTGGTTTGTCGACGACCAGCCTGGAGGAAAGCACGCCTGGGAAGGGTCGGTCAGTACGCAGGGCAGCCGGAGACCAGAAGGCCGATGACTGTTGTGCAGGAAGGCTAGCCAAGGACAGTCTGATCAGTATGTGGTATGGACAGGTGTCAGGTGTATTTTATAGCTGTGTTGGGTCTGTGCTCTATGCACTGTTTCTCATTTGATTGCAATGTCTTGTCTGTGTTTGTTACTGTTATCTTTGTGATGACTGAAAGAGGGATTTGAGGTTTGTCCTGATCTCCCTGAAAACTGGTTGAACGTTTTCCAGTGGGGTGGGGTTTTGGGGTTTGACTTTGCTGCCCTTTCCACTGTATATAGTTTTTTTTTGTGAGCTGCTGCTTTCTGTTTATTGTTAACTGTATTTTGTACTGTTTATTAAAATTAAAATACCAAAAGTATCAGAAGTTCTGTTCACTCTGAGGAAGCTAGATCAGTGTCAGCGATTCTCCACATGTAAATAAAGGGGGACTTAATTACTGGATATTGGACTCTGAGGAGTTATTCCAATATTGTAATTAAATACATCATATTATAATTTTGATCTGAAACTTTTCAAAGCAGCATTTTCCTCCTGATGGATGTCCTGCTAATCCCTTGATTCAGTAGTCATTAATTCCATCACAACACATTGAGGTTGCAGCATCTGAAATCTATCAAATCGTTTGCAATAATTTGCAACATTTACGTCAATGATACCTCCCTCAGTATGAAGCTGTCCGGTCAGCCTGAGCTCATTTGGCCATTCTCCTTAACCAAAATATTTGGCTTTGAGTCCCACACAAGAAACTTGAGAACAAAAATATTGACTGATGTTCACAAGCGGACTCAGAGATTGGAAGTGTCTCATGAATGAAGAATTGAATGAAATGCCCTATCTTCTCTTTTAAATGGACATGAATGTGTCTAAGGTACGAATTCAAAGATTAGGCAAGTTATGTTCAAGGTCCTGGCTAATATTTATCTCTTAATTAACGAAAACTCCTGGATTTTATCATTTCACTGTTGAGGGAGATTTCTATGCTCAAATTAGTTAGATTGTTTCTGACATGACAATTGTGACTATTCTTTAAAGTACCTCATTGGCTGTAAAGCATTTTGAGACATCAATGAAATGCACTAAGTGATTTTTGTTCATTTGTCTTTACCACCAAGAGGACAAACAGCGGTAAAGTTGTGAAAACACTTTTACCTCCAAGACACATGCCAGCCTGACATTTATCCTCATTTCATCATTGAATTGCTATCCTGGAATTTCTGACCTGATGCAATAGAGAGTATAACTCACTGCAGAAATTCCAAAAGAAAACCCAATTCTTCTTCAGAGAAACTCTGGATGATGTGGCCACACCTGCAGCACCTATGTTTCCAGTGATATAAAACAAGCAATTGAATTTCAGCAGGCAATGAGAAAGTGGTTTCTGCACAACAGTCTTGTATAGTTTCAGCTTTAGGGGAGCTGTACAATCAGCGTGTAGTGAAATTGCAAAAGTTTCAAAATGTATTATGATACCACCTAGGAAATTCTTGCATTTAATTTAGAATCTTTTTATTGGTAACAGAAAGCCCAAGGACAGCTGCCTCTTTGAAAGCATTGGAATTCAATCAGCAAGTGCAGCTCCGCCTGTGCAGAGTGCAGTTTTCTCTTGTCAGTGAATGATGTGGAACCAGTGCTATAACTTGAGTCAGCTAACCCCACATCAATCTCAGCACGTATTGATTTAAAACTGGTACTTCCAGTATAACAATTTGTTATAAGTTACTGATTACTATTGGTTTCTTTTGGATTTCAAAATGCTCTTTCATTTAGAGCCTACCCTTCAGAGCCGCACTCATTCTAACAGAGCAGCAAATTACGAATATGCTTTCCTACTGTCAGATGTGCAACCGTGTATATAGTTAATAATAATTGCAATTATAATGAAACATGCAAGAGAGGCACCAAAACACAGCATCCTAAATTACTTCCTACAGTTACATTAGTCGTCATTGAAAAATAAAAAAATGTTATAATCAGCTGGACTTTACAAAATTCTCTCTTATCAAACATTAAAGTTTTTTACCTGTTCGCTGATACCCCAGTTATTCCACCATAAACAGAGCCAGATGACAAAAATTTATTTATCATATTGCTGTTTTGCAGACTTGGCTGACACATTCTCAACATTAGAACAGTACAAAATTACTTATTTCGCTGTGAAGCATTTGGGTGGAGTCCTAAACAGTGCCATTTAGATGCAAGAGTTGTCTTATCCCCATCACTTCAACAATGCGAGCAGAACACCTGAATACACAGCTTAGATGTCCAACAGCTTCAAATACCCAGAGGAAAGTTGGGATATATGTATCACTTGATATCTATTTGGGAGCCAAGACAGCTTAGCTATCTTGGATATTGACGAAGTGGAGTGGCCAGTGTTGAACTGGGGTGATCAAAGTTAAAAATCACACAACACTAGGTTATAGTCCAACGGGTTTATTTGGAAGCACTAGCTTTAAGAGCACTGCTTCTTCATCAGGTCACTGTGGACCAGAATCGTAAGACCTTATGGGTAAGCATATGGATGAAAATGGAATAGTATGGAATAGATGGGCTTCAGATTGGTTTCACAGATCAGCGCAACATTGAAGGGCCTGTACTGCGCTGTAATGTTCTATGTTCTATAATAAAGGAGCAGCGCTATGAAGGCTAGTGCTTCCAACTAAGCTTGTTGGACTATAACCTTGTGTTGTGTGATTTTTAGTCTTGAATATTAGCAATCAACTGCTAACTTCCAGAAAATTCTTTCAATAATTAGCTGACACTTGACTTATGAATCTGACTATGTAAATGAAGGGTGCTAATGGTGTAGCCCCTATCTCTGACCCAGAACAACCCAGGTTCAAATCTCACAACATGGCTAAACAGGTTGATTAAATATACCTCTAACTATTGAGATGACTTTTCTGCCAGAATTATTGGATTGTGGTCTTCAAGGTACAGATTTAAATGACAAAGCTTTGTTTTAGCAGTTATTCTCCAGATCCCTCACTCCACCCAGATGGCATCAATGGAGATCAGCTTGTAACCTACAAATACAGAAAGGTAGAGTTGATGCTTGTTTTTACTCATATCATAGCACAATCTATGTGAATTGTCTGACTCCGTTTTAAACACAATTGAATTGTGTCCAAAATAACTTAGGTTTGTGATGTTTTACATTCTTTCTAAATTCATTTCATCACCACACCCAGATTGAAATTGTGAAATTCTACATAATTCGTTGATCGATGAAGCTAAATAAAGTGCATTTCTATTTTTCAGAGCATAGGTAAAAGTTAGCTCATTTAAAATTTAATTTCATCAAAAAAAAGTAATTTATCAATAAACTGACCATTTACACTAATGTAACCAAACAAAACGGTGAAGCATAATTTTTTTTAAATTACAGAATTTTTTTAATCAGGCTACTCACAGATGAAAGACTGGACAATTATTTTGAATTAGCCTGTTCCAACATGTTATGATGCAACTTATGGACAGGCCGGACTCAAACTTGGAACTTTTGGTTTGAAGGTAATGTTACTACTTCTTGCACTTATAAAAATAGTTTCTGTTTTGGATAACCCCATGGTTAGCTGTATTAATAAAGCTGCTTTAGGCCATCACACTTAGAGATATCAAATTTGCCTAATGCAAAGAAAAAATGATTACACAATCTTTTGCATTGTCCAGTTGCACTGATGCACAGAAGACATTATATTTGTGATCATGTGAATGAATGTTTGCAAAAACAAGTACTGAAATCTAACCAGTGCAATTTTAAATGCATTTTAGTATAATTTCCACAAATTGTTCTTGCAGGACCACTACCATACTGATAGAGCCCTGTAGGCAAGGAGAATGAATTTAGAAACCAACAAAAATTATAATTTTATTAAAATGGACATCAGAAAATTAAACCTGACAATGGTCTGATTAGCAAAAATGTTATACACAGCTAATATGCAAATAATTGCTTGGTAGTAAAGAAATTAAATATTACTAAAAAGAGACACAATGTGCTTTCCAATTATGCTTTCCAACTTTCTCTCATCAGGACGGAGACACAAGAAACCAAAATTAGAAGGAGCTGTGTATTAATTTATGCATCCTGAGGCAAGAGTGCTGATTGGTTGGACCAACTGAAATTGTTAATTGCCAATCTTAGCTTAGTAATTAACCTCAGGCCAGTTCGGTAAACTCCAACTGGTCATAGTATTGCCATAGGCAATGCAACAGGAAGTGGTAAACTGTATGACCCTTTTTCAGAGAAAAAAAGTACAATGTATGTGTAAAATCCTTTGCCTACACATAATATAGTCTTATGTGTGAAAATGCATAGCTTCTAGTACACACAAATGAAATGCACTACAAACTTGATTGATAGTGTTAATTTGATTTCTGGTGTAATTCTTAACAAATATTAGCCAGTAGAAAATTCACATCAAGTGTTGGACACTATGTTCTGAATTTTGCAAACACAGGTTGGTTGAACATGGACAAAATATATCCATGAACTGTCCCAAAATGATATGCTGATTTGTTACAACTGGTATGTCATCAAGACATAAGGTCTATATATCTGGCATCACACCAGCACTGAAGCTCAGATACCGCATTACTCATTTGTTTGAAAGGCAGAATATTTATTTAGCTTGATGGCTGTTGCTGCACAATCCCACTCATGTGTTTCTTGCAACACACCCTATCTGCTTTGATTGAGGTTAATTAGCAAGCTAAGACTGACCATTAACAGATGTAGCTGTATCTCCATGCCAACCATGATCCAACCAATCTTCTCATGCTGCAAAAACTGATGTTCCCTTTCAAAGTTTGACAGCTTAAGTTCGAGTCCTGATGAGAGCAAATCAAAAACTTTCAACTTTGTTTCCTTGACTTTAACTGCTTAACATCTGATTTACATGAAGTTACGTAATCACAGGCAGATATGATAAATATCAATGTGACACCAAATAATCTTCAAAAATATATTCATATTATAGTCAATCTGTCAACATTGTAGGATACTGCTGTGCCTTAAAATAATTGAATATCAGTTACAATATCATGCTTGTGACCCAGAACTACCCAGGGCTCAAGAAAGTGGATGGCATTGCTTGCTGACTGCAAAAATTTAATGAGAACATACAACTCATTTGCAAACTAGTTATATGTTTATTCATGTACAGCTGTGCTATTATAACTTGGCTGATATGTGATGTCAGTTTGTCTGCACTGTGAAACGAGACAGTGTTAGACTTACCACAAAGATGCAATTTTGAAGTAGATTCGTAAAAAAATGTGATCCAGGGGAATAGATGCTAACAATGAATTAGAGCAATGCCTCTTTAGATGTCACTATTTGAACCCTGCCCTGACTTTCAGGCAAATCAATCACAAACAAAAGCAATGAAAGGATATTTCCAAGTAGTGGTGAATTGTTAGATATTTTATAACATGTTTGGAACTGCATGGAGTAAGGAAAGTTTTATTAATCCTATTAAAATGAAACAAATGTGGATGCTGGAAATCTGAAGCAAAAACAGTTCTGAATAAGGGTCACTTGCCTTGAAATATTAAAACTCTGCTTTCTCTCCACAGATGCTGCCAGACCTGCTGAATTTTTCCCTCAATTTCTACTATTGTTTTTATTAAACCTACTTTTTGATACAGATTTGAGTTTATTGCAGAATTAACTTGCCTTAATGGTGTCATGGACTAGACCAATCCCCTCTAAATATATAAAGATGATAATCTAGAATCCAATTTTCACAGGCAAGTGTAAGCCGCTGTGTTCTGGATGCAGTTTGATTGGTCAAACTACCAAGCTTGAAGTAAAATATACTTTATGTTTATGTCACAGCACAAACAAAAGAAAGAATAATTGATCTTTCCTTTATTGAAAAACTTAACAGAATATTAGATTACTTAACTATTAAACAGCAACTGTTCCAATATAGTAACATCCCATAAACACACCCTTGGCAAAGACAAATTCAGTAAAATACTGTCACACATTCAATCCTTCAGTAAAGAAGGAATGAACATCAAGGAAAGATTCAGAGAGATAAAGAACTCGAGCATTTTGCTATAACAGAGAGAGATGTATGACAGCTTCAAAACTTCAAAAACGACTGAAAGTTAAACTAAAATCCTGGTTCTGTGGGATCTTGTTCCCGCCTACTTATTTTGCCTGTTTTTTTTAAAAAGAGCACAAAACTAGCTACATTGCTGTGCTCGGAGCAGACAGCTTGGCTCCAAGTATACAACACTTGTTTTCAAAGCAAACATGACAGTACAACTCCTTCTTAAAAGCACATCTTGAAACAGGATCTTCCCTGCAAGTGATTTCAGACTCAGAACAATGTGGGTGACTCTTGACTGCCACTCAGTCCTATCAGTTTCTATTAATTATCAAAAGAATGAAACCAGATCACCCAAATAACTTCAATATCTTCAAACACTAGAAGCAACAACAGTAAATCCAGCGTGTCAATCCTACAAAAATATGGGGGATATTGTGAAAATCAGGAGAGCTGCCTCACAGCCTGACAAGAGTTATAATCATGGAAAGGTACCTTATAGAAATTGTCTCATACACTACCATTACAATCCTGGGCATGTCCTGTCTTACTGGCAACATGCACACAACAGAGGTGGCGCACAGTTGGATATAATCGGAAGAGTGTTGACCTGGGAGTCTTTCACCTGGGACCACCTGAAGTTTTATGGCATCAGATCAAATATGGGCAAGAGAACATCCTGTCGATTACCACGTGGCATTTCTCACCATGGCTAATGAATCGATACTCTTCCTTGTGGAACATTACTCAGATGAATACTATGAAGACAAGAGCGGCGAAAATACTGTGGCTGGGAGATCTTCAATGCACATAATGACCACACTGGTGGAGTCCTAACGGCAACAAGAGGGAAACAAGAAGAGTAAAAACACACTTGACCACATCTTCTGATTGTGCATATGCACATATCCATGACAATATTATTAGGAGTGACCATTTCATCATCCTTGTGGAGACAAACTCCCAGTGTTGGTGTACTCCTGGTGGTGGTGGTGGCTGTGCCCAGAGCCTAGACTCTTGGCAGCAGTAGGCCCGGAGCCTGTACTCCCAGCAGCGGTTGGCTCAGAGCTTGGACTCTTGGAGATGGTGGTGCCCAGAGCAGGGACTCCTGGTGGCTGTAGGCCTGGAGCCTGGATTCTTAGTGGTGTCAGCAAGGCAGCAGCAGCAGAGCCACACTCTCCTGGGTTATTGGTGTCATTGCTCCTGTTCCTGGAGTGGCGCTCCTTGAGAACCGGATCAACTTACAGAGACCTTGCAGAAGCCTTGAAGCCATGCTTGAAACCCAAATTTGAACAAAAGATGACTTCTTATTGAAGTAATTTCATTTTATCCTTATTGTGACTCAAAATGGCACCAGATTGTCGTGACAAGACACTTATCACTATATCTTCAAGATATATGTGACAATAAATTGTTCTTTCAATAATAGTGAGACTTTTGATTATTCTGAACAAAGTGCATGACCTGACACTTTCCTAAATTAAACTCCATCTGCCAATTCTATGCTCACTCACTCAACCCATATCTATATCCCCTTGTTGGTTCCTTATGATATCATCATAACATTCCCTCATGCCTATTTTTATACTGTCAGCCAATATGGATATATTGTATTCTACTCCCTCCAAACCATTAGTATAAATAGTAAATAATTGAGGCCCAATATTGATCTTTATGGCACTCCTCTGGCTATGCCTTTTCAACAGGACTAAGACCTATTAATCTCAAATCTCTGTCACCTGCATGTTAGCCAATTCTCAATCCATGCT
The DNA here is from genome assembly GCF_004010195.1 of Chiloscyllium plagiosum. Lineage (NCBI taxonomy): Eukaryota > Metazoa > Chordata > Chondrichthyes > Orectolobiformes > Hemiscylliidae > Chiloscyllium > Chiloscyllium plagiosum. Next base: position 5,498,948 of record NC_057723.1, read on the forward strand.
AATATGTTACTCCCAATCTTGTGAGCCTCTATGTTATGCAATACACATTTATGTGACACCTTACTGAATGTATTCTGGAACTCCAAATACACTACAAGGAGGTGCCCAATTTCTCTCAGTCCAAATTAGAACACTCACACGTATGAATCTCATACAAGGGTTTAATTTTAAAGATCCAACAAACAAACATTTCCAGTACTAATGAATGGCTTCATTATTTTGTTCTGCGTTGCTATCCAAATTACATGCAAATTGACTTGTAAGTGGACACCAGAGTGGAACCAGTTCACAACCTGAGACTACTTATAAGTCTACAAGTTTTCTATCACAACTCTGCTTGTTATATCCTCAAAGAACTCTAGAGAATATGTCAAACATGATTTCCTTTCACAAAGCTGTTGACTCTGATTGTGTTAAGCCTGTCTATGTGTCCTGTTATTTCTTCTTTAATAATTGACCCCAGTGTTTTCCCAATGACAGATGTTAGACTAACTGGCCCACAATTTCCTGCTTTCTGTCTCTCTCCCTGCTTGAAAAAGGAGAGCACATTTGCAGTTTTCCAAACCGCTGGTACCCTCACAAGTCCAGTGAATTCTGGAATATTTCATCTAATGTCTCCACTACTTCCTTTAAGGTCACGGCAACGTATCTGCCTTTAGTGTGATTAGTTTGTCAAATTCTTTGTCACGTATGACAGAAACTGTCTCAAGATCTTTCCTCTCTTTTGCGCCTTCCTTAGCTGTCATCTTTGGTATATTTATAGTGTTCTTAACCATGAAGACTGATGCAAAATATTGGTATAAATTATCTGACTTTCTCTGTTCCTTGTATTTGTTCCACGGAGAAAGTGAGGATTGCAGATGCTGGAGATCAGATTCTAGAGTGTGGTGCTGGAAAAGCACAGCAGATCAGGCAGCACTCGAGGAAGAGGAGAAATGTCTGATGAACGGCTTCTGCCAGAAGTGTTGACTCTCCTGCTCCTCGGATACTGCCTGACCTGCTGTGCTTTTCCAGCACCACACTCTCGATTGTATTCATTCCACAGTACATCCTCCAAAGGTCACATGCTTACTTTAGTTTCTCTTTTTATATATGCCCATAGAAGCTTTTGCTGTTTGTTTTTATGTTTCTTGCCAATTTATTTTCAGAATCAATTTTCTCGCTTATTATTAGTTTTTTAGTTATCTGATGATAGACCCTTAAATATTTACAGTCTTCTGACCTACCATGTGTTTCTGTTGCTTTATATTGTTTAATGCTGAAAATGTGTTGCTGGAAAAGCGCAGCAGGTCAGGCAGCATCCAGGGAACAGGAGAATCGACGTTTTGGGCATAAGCCCTTCTTCAGGAATCTTGTACTGTTTAGTCCTGAATGAACATTCTTCCTGACTGCCTTTGTTAAACACAATCTTCTTATCAAGTTCTTCTTTTTTGTCCAGAAGAAAGTTTTGCTGAGCGATATGAAACATCTGCTTATATGTCTGCCACTGCTCAACCACTGACTTTCATTAATGTCCTTTTTTCGGTGAAGTTCTTTCTGCATATTTCAGTAATTTGTAACAGATTTGTTACCAGAGATGTTGTTTCTAAACTGAATTTGAAAATTCTACTATGTTACGATTGCTACCTCCTGAGAATCCTTAACTATGAGATCTCATATTGAACCAACCTCATTACACATTATTAGTTCTAAAGCACCCCGTTCTTCAATTGGTTCTGCAATATTCTGCTCTAAGAAATGATACTTAATGCATTGTAGAAATTTGTCTTCTATGTCACCTTTGGCCATTTGACTATCCAGTTGAAATGCAATTAAAATCACTCTTGATCATCACACTGCCTTCTTACATACTTCCATTGTTACTTAATTGTACATTAAACAACTGAGATTCCTGATGAAGGCCTTCTGCTCCTCAGATGCTGCCTAACCTGCTGTGCTTTTCCAGCACCACTCCAATCTTGACACTAATCTCCAGCATCTGCAGTCCTCACTTTCGCCTAGCTAGTTTAAAGCTCTAACTATAACTGTAGTTCTGCAATTTGCCAGGACACATCCCCCACTTTGGTTCAAATTAAGCCCTTCACAAAAGAACAGCTCTCTCTTTCCACAGCATTAGTGCCTGTGCCCCATAAATCAGAATCCATTTTTCATACACCAAACTTTCAATGTAGCGTCCAGAGTGATGCTGGGCATACCTAAAATAAGAGCCATCAGTCTCGTGAAACTACAACACAGGATTGCATGTATGCTAAACAGAACAGGAAATAGTAATAGACTGGGCTAAGTGAGCCCATACCAATAGATCATATCTAAAATCTGAAATCCTGCCGTATCCAGTGACAAATTGTGACAAACAATAATAAAATCACTAGAGGAAGATGCTCCACAAGTATCAATAATAGGAGAGCCACAAAGTGCAAGGCAATGCCCATCTCTGAGAAGGAATAATCTAGCCCACCCTCTGACATTTAACGGTGTTACCATCATTGAAACTGAACTGGATAAGCAAAAAAAAAAAATCAGAGGCTAGAAATTCTATAGTGAGTAATTCCCCTCCTGACTCCCCAAAGCTGGATTTGCAAGGCACAAGTCTGCAGTCTGAGTGGAATGCTCCCCACTTACCTGGAAGAATATAGTTCCAACAATGCACAAGAAGCTTGATACCATCCAGGATAATGCAGCCTATTTTATTGACACACTATCCACAAGCATTCCCTTTCTCCACCACCGGCACACACTAACAGCATTGTGTACAATCTTCAAGGTACATAATGGAAAAACACAAGGATCTTAAATCAATATCTTTGAAACCCACTACTACTAACATCTTAATGTACAATGGCAGCAAATACATGGGAGCACAATCAGCTGTGAGTTCATTTCCAAGTCACTCACCTTTCTGCCTTGGAAACAGTTTGTTCCATGTTCTTGGGCCTAATTTCTGGGTCATCCTCACCACCGGCATATATAGCAAAGGGACTGCAGTGGTTCAAGAAGGTGGCTCACCACCACCTTTTTGAGGGCAATTAAGGATGGGCAATAAATGCTGGCCCAGCAATCAATGTCCACTTCTCTTGAATGAATAAAAATAATTTTTCATATGAATCTAAAATAAGTGATTTTCCAAGAATATGAAATGTTGCAAAACTGATCACCAAAATCAAGATATTATTATCAGTGTATGATCTCCCATTCTTTTTTTTCTTGCCATTTATATTTTTCACATAAACTTACATTGAATTCACATAAAGCTACCCTGGGGTAAAACTGAGAGAAGGATAGTTAGGCTGAATTCAGAGCATTAAATTTTGAAGAAATTTTCATGGATCGTCATTGGATTAGTGAAAATTAAGAGAGAAAGTAAGGAGTGAACTGGGCGTTTAAAATGTTGAGAAACATCTGCCCTGAAGTTCTACGTACACGACTTGACTTGGAACTTAATTACAAGATGAAGCTTCAAAATATACCCTTATCGTGTCCAAAAATAGAACTGTAGTGCTGAGAGAAGTAACACAGACTGGGACTTTCAATTGCTAATGTTTTTGGTCTGGAACTATAATGTTAGTCTGTTAATCTATGAAACACCTTTGCACTATACAAATTCAGCCACACAAAGTTTCAGATACGATGTAAGCCTGCTGCAATGGTGAAGGCATGGAGCCATCTCTTCCTGAGGTCGGGGTAAGCAGCCAAACTTTCTGGCAAAGAGGAAAGAGAAAAATTGGACTTGGGGAAGGTTGATACCACACTCAGTAAGTGGGGAAAATTGGTCATCCAAAATGGGCAACAACAAATCGGCAGCTTGTTTTACACAACGCCTGCTTTTCATTTCTGAAGACTACAGCAGAAGAGAAATGAAGGATGTACGTCATTAGCAGGCTTCTGAGTTGCTATCCCCAATTTTGTGCTGAGTCCTCAAATCCGCAACTCCTTGGAAGAAATCTCATTGGTTTCAACTATTATAATGCAGTTTGGGGACATCCTGAGATCATGAAAGCTAGGTGCAACATAAATGTGATTACTACTTTTTCCTAATTGCTCAGCTCCAAGTCTCCACAAAGTTTGCATTCAGAATCTCATCACTTCAAAACCTCTTTTTGCACAACTGCTCACATAATTCCAATATCTTTGGAGTAATTTTCAATAATAGCAAGCGAGTGTTACAGATGATGGCAGAAAACCTGTCACTGCAGAGCGCATGGATAGCACTAACTATCAGGTCAAAATAGCAACTCTAATTTTATAAAGGACACCTGAATGTCACATTGTCGTTCATGCAGGGTTTAACCACTATCTAAAATAGTGTTAGAAAACAACTGTTCAGTTCCTTTTTCTTTTAAAGTATTTCTCATTTATTCAGCAATCAATATTTTTATCCTATGCTTTCCTGTTCAATTTGTCACATATGAAAGTTTTGCTTATCTCAAGAAGGCTTGAATACAAAAGGAAGGAAGGTATGTCTCACCTGTACAAAATCTTGGTCAAATCCAATCCAACGTAAAAGATTCATTGTTTAAAAACATGTCAGAAAATGGCATATGACCTTGGTGGCAGTGCAGCACACATTCACCAGAATGATAAAGGCGCAAGAAGTGTTCAACCACAGTGGGATATGAAATTTTAAATAGTATAGCTGCAGAGAAATCATTTTTTTTCCTAAGAAAATCAAAAAAAATGAAATAGATTTATAATTGCAAACAAGCCATTTGGGAATGAAATCAGGAAACACTATTTCTTGCAGAGGTTTATGCAAGTTTGCAACTCTTTCATCCAGAATTCTATTGATGCTAGAGGTACAACTGGAACTTTCAAAATTGAGATAGAACTTTTTTTGGTAATTGTGTTCAGAGACAGGATTACTAGGCAGGAAATGGAGTTGAGGTGCACAGCAGCAATGCTTTTGTAAATTATGGAGTTATTCTCCACAACCACCTGATGAAGGAGCAGTGCTCAGAAAGCTAGTGTTTCCAAATAAACCTGTTGGACTACAACCTGGTGTTGTGTGACTTTTTTAACGTTGTACACCCCAGTCCAACACCAGCATCTCCAAATCACGTTAAATTATGGAACAGGCTAGAAGGGATGAATGGTTTACATCTGTTCCAGAGGCTCCTACATTACTTATTTCTTTTTCCATGCACAAAATGCAAACAGCAATGAAAAGATCAATATTTATTGCCAATAACCAGTTACCCTTCTGAAGATGGTAGTAAGTCACATTTTTGATTTGACTGAGTGACTTGCTTGTTGGAGGGCATTTCAGGGGTAGTTAATCACCGACCACATTGCTGTGAATCTGAAATCACATATAGGCCAGACAGGTAAGGGCAACTGATTTCCTTCCTGAACTGACATCAATGAACCAGATGGATTTTTATGACAATTCAGTAATTTCATAGTCATTCACAAGTCCCGATTTACTTAATAAGTTGAACTTAAACAAATTTAAGCGCCATGGTAGCATTTCAACTCATGGCTCCAAACCATTAACTCATGGTTACATTATCACTATGTTATTATCTTCTTTGCAATGCAAGTGTGACAATACAATGGCATGTCCTTTTCTACTATTAAGATGAGAAAAGAAGGTTGGGTGTAAAAAGATAATTTCATGGTAACACCATCCTAGTTTACTTGTTGTGTCCAGACATTAGGAATTCACTGTCTTGGTCACTTGCTCCCATTCTTTTCCAAGTGTGGTTCTTAACATCCTCCTGTGCCTCTCCAAATGTTAAAGCTGTAAGCATCAGTGAAATTTGTAGCCTTACCCTTTGGTGTTCAATTTTCCTTATTTACAATTGTAACACAAATGTTCACCAGCTGCCTCTTGTAATTCAATGCAACTTGTCTTCAAGACAGACAGACTTCCTTTAAGAAGAGCAGCCTGGCCACATCACATGCTGATTGAACATGCTTCCTGTTGATGCTAATGCAGCCAAAACCGTGGGCCCAAGGTTGCAAACATGAACATGTTAAAAAGGAGGCAGCACCAAATTTGTATGCTAGCCACATCTACCTGATTGAGTGCAGACAGATTGCACATTGTGCAACTTGCTCCCTGCGTCATTTTCTAATCTTTGATCTCCACAGCTCTGCAGAATTAATGGGCAAAAAAGTCAGTAGGAAATTCAATTCTTGTTATTACCTATTGACCCTCCACATCCTGAAATCTCTCTGTTCCCATTGCTACAATTATAGAGAACTTTAATGGGATCACACTGAGAGTATTGTATGCAGTTTGAGTCTCCTTATCTGAGGAAGGATGTTCTGGCTATGGAGGGAGTGCAATGAAGGTTTACCTTGATTCCTGGGATGACAGGACTGATGTATGAAGAGAGATTGAATTGGTTAGGATTCGAGAGTATAGAAGCATAAAGGTGATCTTTGATTAGATTACAGTGTGGAAACAGGCCCTTCGGCCCAACAAGTCCACACCGACCCGCCGAAGCGCAACCCACCCATACCCCTACATTTACCTCTTACCTAACACTATGGGCAATTTAGTATGGCCAATTCACCTGACCTGCACATCTTTGTACTGTGGGAGGAAACCGGAGCACCCGGAGGAAACCCACGCAGACACGGGGAGAACATGCGAACTCCACACAGTCAGTCGCCTGAGGCGGGAATTGAACCCAGGTCTCTGGCGCTGTGAGGCAGCAGTGCTGACCAGAGTGCCGCTCAGAGAAACCTATTGAATTCTAACAAGAATAGATAGGCTAAACGCAGGAAGGGCATTCCCAATGGGTAGTCCCAAACCAGAGATCACAGTCTAAGGATACAGGGTACACCAGCTAGGACAGAGACATGGAAAATTTCTTCACCCAGAGAGCAGTGGACATGAGGCCAAAATATTGAATATTTTCAAGACGGGGCAAGATATAGTTCTTAGTAGTAAAGGAATCAAGGAGCATGGAGCAAGAACAGGGACAAGATACTAAGTTGGATGATCAGCCATGATCATCCTGAATAACAGAGCAGGCTTGAAGGGCCGAATGGCCTATTTCCACTCCGATTTTCTATGTTTCTGATTTTACTGAAATGTGCACAAGTTTGTGGACACCAGAAGAGGTCAGGATCAGGTGACCCTCCTCTGTAGTTGAGAAAATGAAGATGAAGAGATATATAGCTTAAAATCCGCATTGCAAACAGGAATTGTGCTTTCCTTGTTAGTGAAAGGTTCAATTTTATTCAGAAACTTTAGACCATGTCTTGCTTCATGTATTGCAACTGAATTAGCAAAAAGTTGGAGTTAAATGCTCTGAATGGGATTGACCAACTGTCCAGGATCACGTTGGAAGCTCCAGAAAAACAAATTTCCATGATACAGCTGAGTAAACCTACGAGAAAAATTATAGAGTATCACAAAACATTATTTATCTTTAGTATTTTCTTTGAAAAACGTAAGGTCTTTGTGAAAAACCATTTGATCACTTTCAGATTAGGGTGGGAACAGAGTTAGACAGGAGAAAGAATCTGTTAAGCAATCAGTGGTGGGGGCATAGGAGTGGGGAAGCTAAGGAATGGGTCAAACTGAGCTCCTCTTTCAGAGAGCCAGCATGTACACAGCTGACTGAATGTCCTTCTGTGCATTAAGCATTTTATAATTTTCTGAAGACACTTGATAAGATTGCCAGCAATGTGCCCACCCAGAGTGGACAATCATTGCAAATTGTGCCCAAGTCCAGCCCAGATTTAGCAATGAATCACTGATGAAAATATAGAAATCAGAGGAAAAAAAAACATTAAATACATGGAAATACAACAGCAATTTCACTACTTCAATAGTGGGTTAGGAACAGATGTCAATAGATACCCTCAGGATCCCAAGTGATGAATAGAGTTAATAGAAATAGTATAGGCAGCTTTCATATGAATTCTGTAGAATTGACTGCTTTATTATCTCTGTGGAATTTGTTCATATCCAAGCTTGTAAAAAAATAGGTGGCTTAAATTTGGCTGACCACTTGAATTTTGGGTCTAATTGCATTTTTAAGCTAACTGCCACTACTCAGAACAAAATCATTACTCTCACACGCCCCAGTAAATTCAGTGAAAAGTCTACTGCATTACTCAGCTTAGCCTACGGGTCCTTCCGCACAATCAACCCTGAACATGAAATTACAGTGTACCTGTCAATCATTTCTGCTGCTGCAGTAATGCTCAGGTAAGTACATAAGCAAGTAGCTCACTCAAATAAAAATGTTTTCTTCCCAAAACAGATTCTTCATTGAGACAACTTTATTAAGAGTAATGTGATGAATATTAACTGACATTTTATAAGTTCAAGCAGACCATTCAGTTCCAGGACAGATCAGGATGGAGAATAAGTGGTGACTGTGTTGATGATATTACATCATATAAAGGAATTTAACAAAACTCTTTCCAACTTTATAACATTCCCTGACTCCATTCCTGCTCCTGCTCATCAGCTGCCTCAACACCCGTATTTGCTATGACAGAATTTGACTATTCTAATTATTTGTTGGTCTCTGACAGTGTATCTACCATTATTTTAAGTCATGCAAAGCTCCACTTCCCATGTCCTAACATGCAGCAAATCCCATTCATAAATCATTCCTTACTCACATAGAACATAAAACAGTATACCACTGGAACAGACCCTTCACCCACAGTGTCTATGCTGACCATGGTGCTATACTAAACTAAACCCATCCATCTACATATGGTTAATATCCTCTGTTCCCTGCCTGTTCATGAGTCTAAATGTGTCTTAAAAATTACTGTTGTATCTGCATTTACCACTTCTCATGACAGCACATTCCAGACACCTACCAATTTTGCATAAAAAACTGGCCTCACACATCATCTTTAAACTTTACCCCGCTCACCTTAAACCTATGCCCCCTTGCATTTGACATTTCCACCCTGGGAAAACGGTTCCAACTACTCAAACTATTCTAGCCTGTCATAATTTTGTATATCTCCATCGGTTTGCCCCTCAGCCTCTGACGCTGTAGCAAAAACAATCCAAGTTTGTCCAACCTCTCCTTATAGATAATCCACTCCAATCCAAGTGGCATCCTGGTAAACCTCTTTTGCATCATCTCTAAAGCCTCAATATCCTTCCTGTGATGTGATGACCAGAAGTACGCATTGTTCCAAATGTGGCCCAAGTAAAGTTCTTTGAGGATGTGACTAGAAAAGTTGATGAGGGTTGAGCTGTGGATGTGGTGTATATGGACTTCAGCAAGGCATTTGATTAGGTTCCCCATTGTAGGCTCATTCAGAAGGTCAGGAGGAATGGGATACAGGGGGACTTAGCTGTCTGGATACAGAATTAGCTGGCCAACAGAAGACAGTGAGTGGTAGTAGAAGGAAAATATTCTGCCTGGAAGTCTGTGGTGAATGGTGTTACACAGGGGTCTGTCCTTGGGCCTCTACTGTTTGTAATTTTTATTAATGACTTGGATGAGGGGATTGAAGGATGGGTCAGCAAGTTTGCAGACGACACAAAGATTGGAGGTGTCGTTGACAGTATAGAGATCTGTTGTAGGCTGCAGCGGGACATTGACAGGATGCAATGATGGGCTGAGAGGTGGCAGATGGAGTTCAACCTGGATAAATACGAGGTGATGCATTTTGGAAGGTCGAATTTGAAAGCTGAGTACAGGATTAAGGATAGGATTCTTGGCAGTGTGGAGGAACAGAGGGATCTTGGTGTGCAGGTACATAGATCCCTTAAAATGGTCACCCAAGTGGACAGGGTTGTTAAGAAAGCATATGGTGTTTTGGCTTTCATTAACAGGGGGATTGAGTCATGAGATCTTGTTGCAGCTCTATAAAACTTTGGTTAAACCGCACTTGGAATACTGCGTCCCAGTTCTGGTCGCCCTATTATAGGAAAGATGTGGATGCTTTGGTGAGGGTTCAGAGGAGGTTTATCAGGATGCTGCCTGGACTGGAGGGCTTATCTTATGAAGAGAGGTTGACTGAGTTCGGACTTTTTTCATTTGAGAAAAGGAGGAGGAGGGGGGCCTAACTGAGGTATACAAGATAATGAGAGGCATAGATAGAGTCGATAGCCAGAGACTATTTCCCAGGGCAGAAATGACTAACACGAGGGGTCATAGTTTTAAGCTGGTTGGAGGAACGTATAGAGGGAATGTCAGAGGCAGGTTCTTTACACAGAGAGTGGTGAGAGCATGGAATGCCTTGACAGCAGAAGTTGTGGAAGCAAGGTCATTGGGGACATTTAAGAGACTACTGGACATGCATATGGTCATAGAAATTTGAGGGTGCATACATGAGGATCAGTGGTTGGCACAACATCGTGGGCTGAAGGGCCTGTTCTGTGCTGTACTGTTCTATGTTCTATGTTCTAAAGTTTAATACACCTACAACCAACTTGCAAAATTTTTTATTCTATCCCCTGACTAATGAAGGCAAACATGTTGTATGTCTTCTTTATCACCTTATTCACTTCTCTTGCCGCTTTCCGGAAGTTATGCACTTGAACCCCAAGATCTATCTGTACATTAAAGTTCACAAAGGTGCTGCCATTTTTTTAATTGTTTTTCAAGACATCAAACAGCTCCTCCTTCTTAGTATAGATATGCCCTAGAATATCAACATATCCCTCCTTAATCTTACCATGATCCAGGTCCTTCTCCTTGGTGAATAAATTCCTCTTGCATTTGACCTCCCAAAATGCACAACCTCAATTAAAATCCATCTGCCAATTCTCCATTCAATTTTTTCAACTAATCTATATCCTGGATTATAGGCCTTACATCCCAAAAAATAACAGATCATATCAAATAGTTTATCCCTTCAGCTGTCCATCAAGGTATCCAACCAGCAGACATTGCAATACACACAGCACAATGTCCAACATTATATGTGATTCTGCTGGATGATTATGCCAACAACTAGTTTAGGATTGCCAATCGGCTTCGGACTATGGTGTGTACTAGACGCTACATATATTAATGCACAGGATCTTGTTCATTGCAGGCAGAAACAACATGTATGGGCTTTGCAACTGCTTCCTCTGAACAAAATAGGTGACAGTCATTCATTGATTCATTTCTCAGGGCAGTGTCAGACAAATCAGAGTCAACCTGTCTGTTTTAAAATTCCAATAAAGCCCAGCAGTCATAACTGTCTATCATCATGATTTGATGCATTCTCCATGCAATACCTCACCAATCAGTCTCCACTTTCCAACCAATAAGCATGCTCCTCTCATGCAGCAGAAATATTGGACTCACCCTTGAATAGGTATTCTTGTCAATTGTCCTGATAATTTCAAGATGACAAAATGTTTCTTTTATTAGTAGCATTCAAGTTTTGTACTACCCAAAAACTAATCTTTAAATTTTTATCCCTGTTTTTAAATTCCTTTATTGGCCCAGTACTTCCAAATCTCAGTAACTTCCTCCAGCTTCAGAACTCTCTGAGAATACCTGAGCTCTTCTAATTCTGGCCTGCTGAGCATCGCTGATTTTAATCACTCCACCATTGGGGCTGTTGAGGTCCTCTCTGCACCTTGCCAGCTTCTCCCTTTCTTTCCTCTTTTAGACAACTCCTTAAAACACTACATATTTAAGTCAGCATTCGCCCATCTGCCCAAATTCTTTGTTCTATATGTTCTTTTACAATGACTCTGCGAAATGCCTTAGGACTTTAAGTAAATCAATAGTGTTACATTATTGTTGAGTCGTTCAAGTAAGCTCCAACTGTACTCACAACATGTGTGAAAAATAGCTGCTGGTTTTTGTTGTCCGTTCTTTGGACACTTCAACCAAATTCTAGGCAAACTCATTTTACTCGGGTACTATACTTGTGTCACTGAGCTCCAGTATCTGCAGTCCTCACTTTCTCCAACTATACTTGTGAGACAAACAAAAGGGTCAGAATCAATTTTCAATTCAACACAATTTTATTCACATAATACAGTCAAGACAGGAAAAACTCTAAGGTGAAAATGTCAAGTCTTTGTCACAATCTTTACGGAAACTACTACTGTTACCAGACCAGGTCCAGGTACTACCCTTGCAGTTGAACTTGGCACTGCTGTGTAGTCAAAGAGTGTGGTGCTGGAAAAGCACAGCCAATCAGGCAGCATCCAAGGAGCAGGAGAGTCGACGGTTTGAGCATAAGCTCTTCATTAGGTATGAGGAGGTGGCCCAAGGGGGCAGAGAGATAAAGGGGAGTGAGATGGGGCTGTGGGGAAGGTAGCTGGGAATTCGATAGACAGATGAAGGTGATAGGTCAGAGAGGAGAGTGGAGCAGATAGGACAGAAGGAAGATGGACAGATAGGGCAAGTCAAGAGAGCAGTGCCGAGTTGGAAGGTTGGATCTGGAATAAGGTAGGGAAGGGGAATTGGTGAAACTGGGTGAAATCCACATTGATCCCATGTGGTTGGAGGGTCCAAAGTAGGAAGATGAGGCATTCTTCCTCCACGTGTCGGATGGCTGGAATTTGGTGACAGACGAGGCCCAGGACTTGCATGTCCTTGACGGAGTGGGAGGGGGAATTAAAGTGTTCGGTGGGGTTGTTTAGTGCCTGTGTCCCAGAGATATTCTCTGAAATGATCCGCATGTTGGCAACTTGTCTCCCTAATGTAGGGGAGACCACAAGCAGTGGACACAGTAGATGACATGTGCAAAAGTACAGGTAGGTCTCTGGCAGATGTGGAAGAATCCTTTGGGGCCTTGGTCAGAGCTGAGAGGTGAGGTGTGGGTGCAAGTTTTGTATTTCTTGCGGTGGCAGGGGAAGGTGCCGGGAGTGGAGGGTGGGTTAGTGGGGGGTGTGGACCCAACAACTGAATCGCAGAGAGAATGGCTTCTCCAGAATGCAGTTGGAGTGGGGAAGGAAATATATCCCTGGTGGTGGAGTCTGTTTGTAGGTGGCGGAAGTGGCGGAGAATGATGTAATTTATCCGGGGGTTGGTGGGTAGAAGGTGAGGACCGGGGGTTCTGTCTTTGTTGTAATTGGTGGGGTGTGGTTTAAGGGTGGAGGTATGGGAAGTGGAGGATTTGTAGTGAAGGACATACGGGAGGGAAAGTTGAGGTCTTTGAAGAAGGAGGAAATCTAGGATGCTTTGTGGTGGAATAGGTCCACCTGGGAGCAGATGAAGCTGAGACGGAGGAATTGAGAATAAGGGATAGCATTTTTACAGGAGGCAGGGTGGGAGGAGGTGTAGTTCAGGTAACTGTGGGAGCCAGTGGGCTTGAAGTAGATGTCTGTGTTAAGTCGGTAGCTGGAAATGGAGATGGAGAGGTCCAGGAAGGGGAGGGAGGTGTCCAAGATGGTCCAGGTGAACTTGAAGTTGGGGTGGAAGGTATTTGTGAAGTTGATGAACTGTCCAATCTCCTCATGGGAGCACAAGGTGGCGCTGATACAGTCGTCACTATAGTGGAAGAAAAGGTGGGGGTTGGTGTCAGAGTAGCTGCGGAAGATGGACTGTTTCACGTACCCGACGAACAGGCAGGCATTGCTGGGTCTCATGCGGGTGCCCATGGCTACCCCTTTGGACTGGAGGAAGTGGGAAGGTTCAAAGGAGAATTTGTTGAGGGTGAGGACCAGTTCAGCCAATTGAATGAGTGTGTCAGTGGAAGGATACTGGTTGGGTTGGCAGGAGAAGAAGAAACTCCCTGCAGAGTGCCTTGCTCAAGCTCAGAGCCACACTCTCCCAGACCCTTGCTGTTCTACATCCTTAGAAGAATCCACACACTCAGCAAACGTTTTTTCTCCACTATATCAGACATCAAGGAACATAAGTACACCAAACTTGTTTTTACTTACCTTCAAACTCAGGATTCCTCAATAATCCCCGAAGCTTCTCCCAGCCTCCGGAAACACTCGGATGCCATTAGCCACACCTCTGCTTCAGCCACCACGACCACGGCAAACGATGACATCACTTCCGCCCCCGCTGCCCCACAGACCGAAGTCACTGCTGATAATGCCACCTCTCCGAGTGCCGCAAGATCCACCGCCACCTGAACCATCACAAAGTGTGCCCGGTACGTCACTTACACCTCCGTAGTTGCTGCTGCCCCAGCCACCTTTGTCCCCACAAACGTCACTCACCGGAACACCATTGACGAAATTGCAACCGGCACGTCTTACTTCACTTCCGCCCCCGTGAAGCCAACCAAAGGCTGCCCCGGACCCCCAGGGTGAGCGTCACTTCTGTTGGTGACGTCAACCACGATCCCATAACCACACCCACTCCGGATACAGTCTCCACCCCACTCCCAGCTCCAGCCCCACACCATGTCCTGGCTCCCAGCCCTGCCATGTTTTTACAATTTCCCCCCAGACCTTCCCCTCACTGAGGATGAATGATTAGTCCTCAGTAAAAGCCTCAACTTCATCCCCTTACATTCCCGGATCAATGAATTCAACACACGTTGCGACATGGAACTTTTCTTCCACCTCCTCCACCTCCATGCTTACTTTTTCCCGAACTCCTGCCCACCCTCCAAGGACGCCTTCTCCTGCCTCCAACACATCCAATCCACCTGGTCGGTTACCTGCCCTTGACCTCTTCATTTCCAACTGCCACCTTGACACTGACTGCCTCAATCTGTCCACCCCCCTCACCCACTCCAAACTCTCACCTTCCTAATGTGCAGGCCTTCACACCCTCCACTCTAACCCCAATCTCACCATCAAACTAGCAGACAAGGGAGTTGCTGTGGTAGTTTGACGCACCGACCTCTACACCACTGAAGTCAGGCACCAACTCACAGAGACTTCCTCCTACTGCTCCCTTGACAATGACCTCACCTCCCATCATCAAATCATCACTTCCCAGAAAATCCACAACCTCATCACTGCAGGGGATCTCGCACCAACAGTCACCAACCTCATAGTCCGGGATATCCACACCGCATGGTTCTACTCCCTACCCAATACATTGTCCCCCTTGGTCCAGGATTGCCACACATACATTCGGGACAGCACACACACCCACCACCTCCTCCAAGACTTTCATTTCTTCAGTCACATCTTCACCATGGGCATCCAGTCCTTTCACACATTCATCCGTCATGGCGAAGGCCTCCAAGCCCTCCGTTTCCTCCACTCCCGCCAACTCAACCAGTACCCTTCCACTGACACTCTCATTCACCTGTTCATGGGGTACGTGGAACAGTCCATCTTCCACAGCTCCACCAGCACCATTCCCCACCTCTTCCTCCAATACATTGATGACTGTAGCAGCGCCACCTAGTGCTCCCATGAGGAGGTTGAACAATTCATCAACTTCACGAACACCTTTGGCCCCGACCTCAAGTTCACCTGGACCATCTTGGACACCTTCCCTCCCCTTCCTGGATCTCTCCATCTCCATTTTCAGCAATAGACTCAACACAGACATCTACTTCAAGCCCACCATCTCCCACAGCTACCTGAACTACACCTCGTTCCCTCCTGCATCCTGTAAAAACTCTATCACTTATTCCCAATTCCTCTACCTCCACTGCATCTGCTCCCAGGAGGACCAATTCCCCAGATGGCCTCCTTCTTCAAAGACTGTAACTTCCCCTCCCATATGGTTGATGATGCCCTCCAACACATCTCTTCCACCTCCCGCACCTCCGCTCGTGAGCCCCACCCCTCCAATCGCAACAAGGATAGAACCTCCCTGGTCCTCACCTTCCACTCCACCAACTTCCAGTTACATTGCATCATCCTCCGCCATTTCCACCACCTACAAACAGATCCCACCACCAGGGATATATTTCGCTCTCCACTCCTACCTGCGTTCTGGAGAGATCATTCCCTCCGTGACTCCCTTGTTAGGTCCACACCCCTTCCCCTGCCACACAAGAAATGCAAAACCTGTGCCCACACCTTCCCCCCTCACCTCTGTCCAAGGCCCCAAAGGATCCTTCCACATACAACAGAGATTTACCTGTACTTCCACACACGTCATCTACTGTGCCAGTTGCTCTCGATGTGGTCTCTTCTTCATTGGGGAGACAGGATGCCAACTTGTGGAACATTTCAGAGAACACCTCTGGACACACGAACTAAACAACACACCGGCCTGTGGCCAAACACTTTGACTCCCCCTCCCTTTGACTCCATCAAGGACATGCAAGTCCTGGGCCTCCTCCATCGCCAAACTCTAGCCACCTGACAGCTGGAGGAAGAAGGCCTCATCTTCTGCCTTTGGACCCTCCAACCACACGGGATCAATGTAGATTTCACAAATTTCCTCGCATGGTGGCACAGTGATTAGCACTGCTGCCTCACAGCGCCAGAGACCCGGGTTTAATTTCCACCTCAGGCGACTGTGTGGAGTTTGTACATTCTCCCCGTGTCTGCGTGTGTTTCCTCCGGGTGCTCCGGTTTCCTCCCGCAGTCCAAAAATGTGCAGGTTAGGTGAATTGACCATGCTAAATTGCCCATAGAGTTAGGTGAAGGGGTAAATGTAGGGGAATGGGTCTGGGTGGGTTGCGCTTCGGCGGGTCAGTGTGGACTTGTTGGGCCGAAGGGCCTGTTTCCACACTGTAAGTAATCTAATCTAATCTTATCCCAGATCCAACCTTCCAACTCAACAATGTCCTTTTGACCTGTCCTACCTGTCCATCTTCCTTCATACCTATCCGCTCCACCCTCCTGTCTGACTTATCACCTTCACGCCCACCTTCATCTTCCTATCGCATTCCCAACTACATTTCCATCAGCCCCACCCCCTCTCCTATTTATCTCTGTGCCCCCCTTGGGCCACCCCAACATTCCTGATGAAGATCTTATTCTGGAAACGTCGACTGTCCTGCTCCTTGGATGTTGCCTGACCGGCTGTGCTTTTCCAGCATCGCACTCTTTGACTCTGATCTCCAGCATCTGCAGTGCTCACTTTCTCCTACTACTCTGTAGTCGGCTCTGATGAAATTGGCAAAAATTAGTCTGATGCATCTGTTGAAAAGCATTAATTTGTTACTCATTGACTTGGGACAAGATAGTCTTATGACAGTCCCTTAGCCAAAATAGAAAATGAATTTGAATGTTTTGGAGCATTGTATTCCTTTGTAAATAAATGCAGCTTATCCTGCCTTGTCTCACTAAAAAAATCCACTGACCTGAAGATGCACTGAAATATAATCCACCATTACAGCAGCTCCTGAATATATTTAAGTGATTTCAGATAGCCTATCAAAATTCCTGTCGTCTCACAAAACAGCTCCCTTTCCTTTAGTTAACTTAACAAGATCATGCATAATGGATGATCACCTAGAGGCATTTAACTTACACCAGTTTATGAATCAGCTGCCTAGATAGGGAACAGGATTGTTAGTTTCATCAGTATGTTCCACATGATGCTGTTACCTTCACAAATTCCAATACTCCTCCCATGGTTGAACAACCACAACAATTTTCTTTTGAGATAATGGCCACAAGTTTCACTTCAGTAATGCCATTGAAACTCAGTACCTCTTGCTGAGGCACAGTGTGTGACTTGATGTCCTGTTCAAAAGGACATCCACGTGGATTTTCCCAGCATGAGACAGAAGCCTGTGAAGAAGTGTTGTCTTGGCATCTCACAGTCCAGCCAGCTGATGCAGCACCAGGATATCTGACTTGAACTACCCATGACTTGGCAATAAATTTAAACATCATTTTGCAAACAACAGGACTCACCTGCAAAATGACCCCTACACTTGTGATTTCTTAAAATTTGCTCATGCAGACAGCAGGAACTTGCTGTATTCTCAGCAATGCCGGCTGGCTTAGCCTCTGTCGCAAGATAAAGTGAGCTGTCTCCTCAGGACTTACAGGTGCCTTTGCTCACCTCAACTCCCTGCTGCTGAGTGGCCCACAAGTGTCTGGCAGGAGAAGAGAGAAGATAACACCAGGCAGCAAGAGATAGATGGAAGGCTGGCAACATTGGCGGGTGGGCAAGCGTCAGATGGAGTAACTGTATTTTGCGTGTGGTCCAGGAAGTACTTCTGAGTGAATGTTGGTGGGGCGGGGGGTGGGGGATGTGGTCATTTGTGCATGTGGTGGCAATGTGATGGTATTATGACACGGGGTAAATCCCTCTGCTAAATTAAACCCGACACACAGAGAAGCTCACCTCGCATTGTAATCTGTTAAATTTCCAGAGGCAAAGAACTATTCCAGAGGTCACTATTTAAAGTAAAAAGTGACAATTTTATTCTTTAAATCCAGCAGAGAAAATTAAAACAACAGCTATTTACAACTCTTTTCTCTTCAAACTATCTTTTACCTCCCACTCTACAATACTGGGCCAATAAAAAGCCCCAGTTAAGATTTTAAAAAATACAAGTTTCAAAACCAGCCAGCTGTTGAATATTTTCCTTGTAGATTTTCCTCTATTGGCTTTTCTTCAGCATTCTACTTCACAGGTCTTTCATATGAACAGGTACCTTTCAGAGAGCTGATCGGCTAGCAGTCTATACTTGTTGGTTTCCTTGGCAATTCTCCCCCTAACTGTTCAAAATGTCTAGTTTTATACCCCAAAACATCAGATCATTTCATTGTTTTTAATGTTATCAAAACATTATATTTTAAATTAAATTGGATTTTGGGATCTTGGGCCATAATTTAAACTGACTGGCTGAATGTGAATTTGTTTTTGTTCCTTGGCAACACAACTCCAGCTATTTGTTTTGACTAAGTGTTACATTTTTACTTTGTTCAAGACTCTCTGCACTTTCTGTCAGTCCTTGTTAGCTTTTCAACTCTCTTAAAGGTACAGTACACCTCTGCATCTTCATAACATCTCCCCCCAAAGAAACAATGAACCATCATAATGAAAAGATGGCTTCATTTTTTTTCTCTATTCCTTAACCACATTATCATGACATACATATGACTTTAATCTGAGTTCATATTAACTTTTTCCCAATATGTATAATGTTGGATAAATACTAAGCTCATCTAAATTTTATCAGTTAAATTCGCAATAATGCATCTGCAATTACTCTCTTACAACCCACAACATGTACGATTTGCAAATTAAAAGGCTGTAACATAAGAGTCCAATGAAATAGTCTCATACTCTTGGTCTTTAAAATGTTCCAAGAACGTAAGAGGACTGTGATCTGTGTGACACAGTCTTCATGAAATACACATTAAAATGTTGTAAGGCCAGTAACAAACTCAATAGTTCTTTTTTGATTGTTGAGTATTTTCTCTGGTGGATGGTGTGTTTAGTCAAAAAGTAACCAACTGGCAGTTCAAACCCATCATCATTTGCCTGTCGCAGCACAGCTCCAACTCCTATGTCACTAGCATCGATAGAAACTTTGAAGGTTTTTGAAAAGTTTGATGCAGCTAAAACTGGTGTGTTGGTTAATCTGGATTTCAAATGATCGAATGCTTCCAGGCATTGTTCTGTCCACCGAAACCTTGTGTGCTTCTTCAGCAAATCAGTTAACAGTGCCACTATACTACTGAAGTTTTGAACAAAACTTCCGATAGAATCAGCTCAGTCCCAAAAATCAAAGCACCTCTTTCTTCGAGGTTGGTCATGGAAATTCCTCGATGGCCTTCATCTTTGTGTTCCGTGGGGTCAACCTTCCATGACCGATGTTATGACCTAATAATGTCACCTCTGCTTTCGCGAATTCAGTTTTGTTTAAGTTTATTACCAATTTTGCTTCTGGCAATCATTCAAAGAGTTCTGCCAACTGTACCATGTGATCTTTCCATGACTCACTAAAGATCACTACATCACCCAAATAGACTGCACAGTTTGTTAACCCAGCCACAACTCTATTCTTGAGTCTTTGGAATGTGGCAAATGTGTTCTTCATTCCAAAGGGCATCACTTACAATTGATATAGACCATTTGGGGTTACAAATGCAGAAGTTTCTTTCGCTGTCTCTGATAAAGATACCTACCTGCCTGTAAGCATGCAGTAAGCCCACCTTGGTGATGTAACTGGATTGTCCAATTTTCTCGATACAGTCCTCTAATCTCGGTATTGGATATGAGTCTGATTTTGTAACTGTGTCGATTTTTCGAGAATCCATGCAAAATTGTTGAGTCACGTCCTTGTTGGGAAGTAAGACAATCAGCAAACTCCATTCACTCTGGCTCGGTTCGATGATATCCTCATTGAGCATGGCCTCCACCTCCTTCTGGACCTGTCTGATTTTGAAAGGATTAAGCCGATAGGGGTAATGTTTAATCAGAACAGTATTCCCTACATGTACTTTATGTACCATAGCATTAGTCCTCCCCATCTGACTCTTACATATGTCCTCATACTGCAGTAACAAACCTCTCAACTACATTCTTTGCTCCTGAGACAGATAGTTCACTAAGCTATCCCAGTCCTCAAGGACTTATTCATTTTTTAACATCCACCACATCTGGACTTGATTCCTCACTCTGCAGGTCAGTAACTAGCACCTGTTTCTCCAGTTCTTTCCCTCTTCTAGTTCTCAGGCGTGGACCTACACACTCATTTATAACCTATGTGAAAGGTTCTTTGAATGCAGGATTTGACAACAAAGGTCTGGTTTTATTATCACCTGTGGCTTACCTCCTATTTGGCATGTATGATGCGTATGTGAAAGGTTCTTTGAATGCAGGATTTGACAACAAAGGTCTGGTTTTATTATCACCTGTGGCTTACCTCCTATTTGGCATGTATGATGCGTACGGCAAAAGTTAACCACATCCTTGTGCATTCCAGGCCAATAAAAATGTTTTTTTGTACCTGAGCCTGAGTCTTTCATACTCCTAGTTGATCTCCTACAGGTAGTTCATGTGCTATGGGCAACACAACCTGATGGTCTTTGACCCATTTCACCTCTGCACTAACCTGCCATGGTTTCCATTTCCATCTGAGGCTTCTTCTTACAGATAATAACTATCAGGAATATTCTCTGCCTCCTTTTCGGAGTACACATCTACACATATGCCTTTTATCAACTTGTCTTTCTGTTTCAAGTCCCTTAGTCTTTCACGACTAAAAACTTCTGTCTGATCCTCTGCCTATTCAGGATTTTCCTGCATCATTATGTCAAACAGGGTACTCGCTAACTAAACTTCAATTCCTTCATCTTTCTCTTTAGTTTTTGCTTCATTCTGTGACTTATGATAGTGGGATCTGGTTTCTACACAATCTGGGAAAATATCAGGATATTTTTCTTTTAACTCCTCAGTTTCTTGATCTTCCTTGTGCTTTTCCACAACAAGGGGTGTCACTCCTACCTTGGACTCTGCTAGATAATTCCCAAGAACAAACTGGATTCCTGGAACTGACTCTGTCAATCACTCCCACTGTTACTTCCCCAGTCTTGAGTTGGCACTCTAACCTGATCTTACATAGGGGAACATTAAATTTCTGTCCATCTGTCCCACAAATTACTACACCCTTGGGTAACAGATCAGAAAGAGTGCAAATTCACTCATCTCTTACTATTAGAGACTGGTTAGATCCTGTATCTCTCAAAATTATAACTTCTTGCCCTTTTCCCCCTGTTCTTTCTGAGTGAACTTTACCTACAGAGGTGAATTCTTTGTAGAGATCAGGTACTAACTCCATACCCAGCCCCTGCCTAGGCTGTGCACTCTTCTGCAGCTTCTCAGTCATTCTTCAGGTTTCCTTTACTACTTTCACCAATGCCACTGGCTTAGCTTCTTTTAACATCTTTTCCCTCAGTGCCTTTCTTTAACGACCAGCACTGTAACTTTACATGTCCCAGTGGAAACACCTGAGGCCTTTCTCCTCCTTTCCACCCTCTTGGACTTCTTTTTTAACCTGTGGTAAACATTTACCAGTGTTCTCAATTCTTTGGTTCGAAGTGTAGGATCTCCCCTTCTCCCAACTTCTATCCTTCACAGGACGAAATTCTGGCTGGAAGCTTGTCTTATACACCAACATGTACTCATCTGCTAATTCTGCTGCCCTTCTCACTTCCTGAACTTGCTGTTCATCCACATGAATTCTTATCATCTTTGGAAGTGAGTTTTTAAACTCCTTCAGCAGAATAACATCTCTTAGAGCCTCATAGATCTTATCTATCTTTAAGGCCCACACCCATCTATCAAAATAACCATATTTAATTCTTTCGAACTCCACATAAGTCTGACCTGGTTCCTTCTTCATTTTTCTGAATTGCAGTCTATATGCTTCTGCTACCAATTCATAAGCTCTTAAAATAGCCTGTTCAAACTCTTCATAATCTCTTGACATCTCATCTACAGTGTGGCCAATGCCTCACTGGCTGTGTCTACCAGTTTAGTCTGAACCAGCATTCCCCATAAATCCTTGGACCACTGCATCTGTCTAGCTAATTTTCAAACCAAATAAAGAAGGCTTCAACATCTTTCACATCAAAATGTGGCAGAGTTTTGACAGATTTGTATATATCACGACCTTTTCTTTTATTCTCCACAACATCTTTCTCATCAAAATGTGGCAAAGTTTTGACATATTTATATATATTTCTACCTTCTCTTTTAAGCTCCATCCTGTTAACTTGACTTTGCTGACTAAGCCGCAACTGCACAAGTTCAAATTCTCTCTCTTTCGTTTTGCTTAGCTAAGAACCTTTTCTCTCTTTCTCTCTCCCTTGCTAAGAACCTTCTCTCCCTCTCTCTCGCTTTTTCCTCTCTCTCGCTTTTTCCTCTCTCTCTTACCTCTCTGTTTCTCTTTCTTTTTCTATTTCTTCACTGTCTCTTTCTCTTTCTCTCTTTATCTTCTAACTCCATTTTCTTCAATTGTAACTTAACTTTTGCTAACTACTGCATTTGTCTGTTTCTCTGACACACCTCAGTGTTTGAGTAATTGCCTTATAATTTCAGCTTTACTTTTGTCCTTCATTAAACTCAAATATAAGTTCTTTGTTAATTCTAAAAGTATGGCTTTTGTCTTTCCTCCTAAACTTTCTTGGCAAATTTGAGAATCATCTTCAAACCCCAGAACCTCTTTAGAAATTTTAAGAGCCATTTCTCTCACTTTTAATTTAAGCAACCACAAGTAACCAAAGTTAAACAAATTGTCTTAACAACATTTTATTAAAAGATCTCGGATACTAACCGGCAAGTGTTTAAATCAGCTGGGCTTTTCTTGTACCCCAAATCTAGTCAAATCTGTCCAATTCTCAGACTGGATCTATCTAAATCTGTTCAAATCCCAGACAAGCCCCCAAACTGTCATGACAGGGGTAAACCCTCTGCTAATTTAAACTGGACACACAGAGAAGCTCACCTTGTGCCATAATCTGTTACATTTTGAGAAGCAAAGAACTATCTCAGAGGTCCCTATTTAAAGTAAAAATTAACAATTTTATTCTTTAAATCCAAAAGAGAAAATTAAAACAACAGCTGTTTGGAACTCCTTTCTTTTAAACCTATCTTTTAACTCCCACTCAACAATACTGGTCTGATAAAAAAATCCCGATTAAGATTTACAAAAAAAAACAAATTTCAAAACCAGCCAGCTATCGAATCTTCTTTTTGTATCTTCCTCTGCAGATTTTTCTCTATTGTCTTTTCCTCAGTATTCTGCTTCACAGGTCTTTCAAATGAACAGGTGCCTTTCAGAGTGCTATACTTGCTGGTTTTCTTGGCTGTTCTCCCCCTAACTGTTCAAAATGTCCAGTTTTATACCTCAAAACATTGGATCATTTCATTTGTTTCAAAACTATTATACTTCAAATTCAATTGGACTTTGGAATCTTGGGGCATAATTTAAACTGATTGGCCAAATTTGAATTTGTTTTTGTTCTATAGCAACACAACTCCAACTATTTGTTTCGACCAAGTGTTACATTTTAACTTTGTTCAGGACTCTCTGCGCTTTCAGTCAGTCCTTGTTTGCTTTTCAACTCTCTTATACGTACAGTACATCTCTGCACCTTCATAAAGTTGCAAGGGATGCCTAATGAAGATACATTCACTGATTTTGACCACCTATATGACTCCTGATCTCACTTGCTTTTGAGCAGAGTCCTGGAGGGCCTCCTGCACACCCCTCCCCACATGGAACCATGGTATCTTTCCTCATGCACACCTCCAGCAGTGATGCTGCAATCACTGGATCTTTCACCCTAGAACACTCTCTCTTCCTGCTGTTCTATCTTCCAGATTTTGCATTCCATAAATGTTACTGAGTGCTGCACACTTTAAGAAGGACAGAGTGCCTTTAAAAAAGAACAGGTTGGCTACACCGCATACTATCAGTGCATAACTGATTGAAGGAAGGGAGTCCCATAATATTCTCATGGTCATCAACTGGAAGGACCAAAATATGAGCTGCCCACCTTCAATGAAACCACAAATCACCTACCCAAAAAACAGTGCAGTGTCTCTAACATGGGATAATATCCAATGACACTTCACAGGAATATACTCAGATATAAGTTGACACAGAGCTAAATTTGGTTAAAGAATTGATGTTTAAAAATAGCAAGAGAGAGGAGAGTTAGGAAATTCGCAAATTTGAGGCCTACATGGCTTAAGATACCAAACCGGGCAAAGGAAGTCAAAGATTTATAACGAAAAGCAGAATTGGAGGAGCATAGTGCTTCAGGAAAGTTGTAGGGCTGAAGGAGTTTCTAGAGATTGGGAAGGAAAAAAGCTCATAGAGAGATTGGAACACCAGGATGAGAAGATTCAATTCAAGATATTAGTGATCCAGGTGTAATGCAGGTGAGTGAGTATAGGAACAGGGGACCTGATACAGTCGAACACCTCAATTCATTTCGTGTCAAATGTGGCTCAGTTGATACATACTTACGCCTAACTCAAGGTTGTAGGTTTAAGTTCCATTTCAGGAGCTGGAGCAGAAAAATGAAAGTGAACTTTCGGGAGAGTCCTGCACTGTTGCTTCTGGATAAAGGTTTAAATGGTGCCCCCCAGCTACTTGTCTGAGTGGATGGAAAAGATCCCTTGCCACTATTTTGAAGAAGAGTTTATCATGGTGGGTCCAAAATTTATCCCTCAATCAACATTAGTAAAAGAGGTTATCTGATTGCTATCCATTTGCTTTTTTGTGAGGGTTTCATGTGCAAATTGGCTATTGTGTTTTGTTTCAAAAGCACTTCATATTTAGTATTGTGTGGAAGATTTCTGTTTTGAGCCATTGTGGAAAAAATGATTTGTTTCAAGCTTTATTTTTAAATGCTTGGAGCAGTTTCTTTAAAAGAGATCATTGAAAGGTCATGGTGTGCATTGATTTCTTTTTTTTCAAACAATGCTTCCTGGAAATCTCATGGCTGTTTATAAATGCTTTTTCGGCTGTAAACCCTTGCTGGGGCTGCTGAAATAGTTGTTGGATGGCGTGTGTTGATAAATTGAGCAAAAAGCCTTTGAGGAGGTGCTGCCCAGCTAATCTCTCCTGCTTGTAAAACAAAAAAAATCCTTTTGTTGAGTTCAGGTTTGTGCTGTTTTGAAGCATGATGGAGGGAATCATGACCAGGGGCATAGGTTTAAGGGAGAGTCAGAAGGTTTAAAGGAGAAGTGAGGAAAAACATTTTCACCAGAGTGTGGTCGGAATCTGGGACACACTGCCTATAAGGGTGGTAGAGGCAGAACATTGAAGAAGCATTTAGACGTGCACTTGGAATACTAAGGCATACAAGGCTATGGACCAAGTACTGGGAAATGGGATTAGAATGATTAGATTGTTGCTGCTGGCCGACATGGACATGATGTACCTTTTCCTATACTGGGGATCTCTATGACTCTTTTGGTTGAATGATTGGCAGGAACTTCTCAAAACTGTATCTCCTAAGCAAGCTCCCAGAGACATCCGTGCATGATTAGTAACATCCGCATGTGTCAGAACATCACAATGACAGAATCAGACCATTATACTCCTTATCTTTTTGCATTCAAAAATAAACTTAATGGCTAGCTATTTTTTATGTGAACCTCTGCAGAAGAGAGCAATCTTCTTATTTATCTTTTCCCCAAATGTATATTTGTGTAGGCTTTAGATAATTTTACCGGAGGAACATTTATATAATGCCAATTGTGTTAGCCAATTGTTGCATCTTAATGGAATAAGTATTGGCTTGATAAAAAACAAAAACAGCATTTAATAAACAAATCTGATTGGTAGAACTTGTTATTTAACACCTAATATACTAATTGGCCATTTCGGTAAACTGGGAAAAATATTTTTCTTTCATTCTGTGACCTGTAGAATAGTCAGATTTGAATGACAGTACACTCCTACAGCCCCTGTTGTAACATGTTCCTACATTAAAACAGCAAGTACATTTCAAAAATATTTCATTGGTTGTAAAAGCGTTTTGAGGTGTCAATGGTTTTGAAAAGCACTGTATAAATGCAAGTTTTTTTTTAATCTAGGGTCTTTGAAGTACATTCATGTTCCACTCTGCTTTATTTGATTGCCTGTTTTGCCATTTTCTTATTTTGCACTTTGTGAACCCTGTCCTCTTATTTCTATTTAATGAGCACTCTGACCTTTCGCTATTTAAGCACTGACATTATGACAATCATTCTTGTTAACATGGTACAAGTTTCAACATTACCAGTACATGAATTTATTGACTGGCAATCAGGGAGCACTTCAACAAACGTGGTGCATGAAGAAAACTCATCCATCAGGTAGCCCCTAGCTTTCATTATGGGAGCCTGATGAACTAGCATAACTGAACATTCATATCTTCCACCCACACTGCAAACAGCATTTATGCAAAAATCCAGAAAGTGCTATTTTCTACTCTGCATTTCATTGCTGAAAGAATGCCTTTGTGTTTGATGTGCACAATAGGCACAACCCTAGCATTCTGAAATAAATGAAGCAGAACTAAGCACAGGTGGTCTGCACTGTCACTGCTGAAAAAAATTCCATGTGTCTTTTGTCGATCTTAATATCTTATTCTACGCCTCAGTGTGAAATTCTGTTTGATAGTGCTCCTGTGAAGTCCTTTAGGACACTTCTTTTACCTGAAAAGTGATGTATAAATGTAAGAGTTTTCTCCTGTTTCTTAATTCATTCCTGTACAATGTGTTGGTCTTACTGCTTTGCATTTCTGTCTCTCAAGCAACCTGTAGGTGTTCAAAACCAAGCATTAACCTAACCTTACATTGTTCACTGATAGGTTTCCCTGGGACCTGCCACAACAAAAAATAGTTAGTTCAGGAGGTAGCCTCCCCACAAATTCTGACTTTGACTTTTAAAATATATGACGTTTAATGTGCATATCGCATAATTGGTTTTATAACTGGAAATGCTCAGCAGAACAGGCAGCCTGATTTCCAGAGGTGAGGTGAGAGTAACATCAATCTTGTACTTTAATAAAATGTAGAATCAAGAAACCTGAGCATAACTTATGTTACTGAGAATAACAGGGAAGGTTTTCCATTGCCTGGAGTCATAGCTGACGTAAACAAAGTAAATGATGTCTGTTTGAGGCTGAACATCTACAGGACTTTTTCAGGTTAGTATTCCAGGCAGAACAATCTTCAGCTGTTTCATCAATGACTAACACAAGGCCAGAAATGGAGATGTTTACTGATTGTTGCACGTGTTCAGTACTGTTTGCAGCTCCCGAGATAACGAAGTAGTTGATCTTCACTCACGGGTATGACTTCAATAATATTCACATTCAAGTGATAAGTGTAAAGTGACATACATGCCAAACATGGACAAATCAATGGCCATCTCCAAAAAAAGAGAATCAAGCTATCGCCCTTTAACAATTGACAATTTTACCATCAGCCATCAATATCTGGGGCTCACCATTGATCTAATCCAGATCATCCATGTAGATAATGTGACTACAAGAGGAGGCCAGAGGTTGAGTAACTAATCTTCTGACTTCACAGACTTACTGAATTATTATGGTGCAGGGGGAGGCCATTCAGCCCATCTTGCATGCGCTAGCTCTATTATCTAGACCAGCTCTAACATCCTGTACCAATGACTTCCCTTTCCCCATGTCACTGCAGACTACTTCTGTACTAAACAATAATCATCAAATGCCTCAGTTGAACCTGCCTCCAGCATATTTCCAGGCAGTGCATTCCAGATCCTAACAACTCCTATATGAAAATGCTTATTTTTCACATTATCCTTGCTTCCTTTGCAAATCAGTTTAAACCCATGCCATCCTCTCATTTATTTTAAACGCAGAAACAGCTTCATCCTACCAACTCTGTCGACTTTGCAAACCTTAATCAGATATCCTCTCAGCCTTCTTTTCTCCCAGGAAAACAGTTCCAACTTCTTAAATCTATCCTCACAACTGAAGATTTTCATTGCTGAACTATTCTTATACATTGTTTCTACACACTATAATGTTGCACCCACAAATGTACAATACTTCACCTAAAGTCTAGCAAGTTTCTTGTACAAGTTCAACATCACTTCCTTGCTCTTACACTCAATGCTCCTAAAATAAAGTGGAGAACACATTCCTGACGAAGGGTTTATGCCCAAAACATCAACTCTTCTGCATTGTGGATGCTGCCTGTCCTGTTGTGCTTTTCCAACACCACATTTTTCGACTCTGATCTCCAGTATTTGCAGTCTTTGCTTTCTCCTGAGAATTCAATATGCTTTACTTACTGCTTTTTCCAACTGCTGCCTTCAATGATCTGTGCACATCTACCCTTCGTCTCTTGCAACACCTATGGAATTGTATCCCATATTTTATATTGTCTTTCAGTGTTCTTCCTTCCAAAGTGCATTACTTCACATATTTCTGCATTAAACCTCATCTGCCACCTATTCACCAGCTTGTCAATGTCCTTTGGAGTTCCTCACAGTTCACAACCCTTCCAAGTTTAGTCTCATATACTTACTATCAATTTATTGCACAATCTACAAGACACAAGTTAAGAGTGTGCTGGAATCCTCTTCAATTGCCTGAATAAGTACAGCTCCAATGACATTCAGGAACTGAATACAAGGTAGCCCACTTAATTAACATGCCACTTTAAACTTTAAATTCTTCTACTATCAATGTGCAGTTCAAGCAGTGTGTGCCATCTACAAGATGAACTACAGCAACTTGACAACCTCCTTCAGCAGCACCTTCCAAATTCTTAACCTCTGTCATCTAAAAAAGCAAAAGTTGCAGATGGATTAGCCAAAAAAAAGGAAATTGAGAGTTGGGATAAATGTGTCCTTCAAGGAACAGAAATCAGGCTTTAATATTTAAAATCTGCATTAATGACATGCATGAAGGGATTCACAGTATTGTAGACAAATTTGCTGACCACACAATGTAGGAAAGCAAGCATTTGTATTCATTCACAGGATATGGGCTTTGCTAGCTGGAGGTGAAGAGAATCTATTTCAACTATAAAGAGGTATAGATAGGTTATGTGAACGAGCCAAACCTTGACAGATGAAGTATACTGTTTAAAAATATGAGTCTGTACACTTTGCCAGGAAGAATACAAAAGCAGAATATATTTAAATGGAGAGAGATTGCAATACTCTCTGTGGTACAGAAGGATCTGGGTGTTCTCATAAGTGAATCACAAAAGGTTGTCATCTAAATACAGCAAATAATGTTGACCTTTACTGCAAAGGGGTCAGATTATAAATGTGGGGATAAAGGCATAATATCACGGCAGCTGCAAATCTAAAACAATACGGAGAATGCTGGAGAAACTCAGCAGGTCTGCTTCATCTGTGGTGAGAGAAATAGAACAAACATTTTGAGTCCAGTATCACCTTTCTTCAAGTTCTGAAAGACTCAAAACAATAAAAGTAGGGATGTAATGTTACAATTGTATAAGCATCAGTGAGGCTATATCTGCAATGTTGTGTATAGTTTTGGTCTGTTTATTAAAGGTGAGAAATACTTGTACAGAAGGCAATTCAGAAAAGGCTAACTATGTTGATTCCTGGTATTACTTTAGGATAAAATGTTCAGCACACTGGGCATGCAGTTATCAGGGTTTAGAGGAATGAAAAATGATTGTACTGAAACATATTGGTTCTTGAGGGGACTTGATACAGGTTTCCTTCTTTCTGGGACAAATGGTTTCCCTCATAGGGGAATGTAGAACTTGGGTGCATGATTTCAAAATGAAGGGTTCTCATTTAAGGTGGATGTGGAAGACTCTCTTCCCTCCGAGTACGGGGAATTTTTGAGTAGCAGACATTGTATCATTGAATGTATTCAGGGTTGAGTTAGATTTTTCATCCCTCAGCAGAGTGAAGAGTTAGCAGGAATGAAGCAGGAAAGAGGAAGTAAGACTACACTTGGGTTAACTATGATCTCATTGAAAGGCAGGACAAGCTCAAGGTGCCAGAATGCCTGATTATGCTCCTCTTTAATAGGATGTGGGTGTCACTGACAAGGTCAGCATTTGTAGCCCATCACTAAGTGCCCTGGAGAATACCTTCTGAAACTGTTGCAGCCCAACTGGTGCACGTGCATCCTCAGGGCTGTTAGGAAGCAAGTATTTAGGATTCAAATTCAGCGATGTTGAAGGAACAACAATATAGTTCCAAGTCAGGATCATATAGGGCTTGGAAGGGAATTTGCAGTTGTGGTGTTTCCATATATTTGCTGCACTTGTCCTTCTATGTGGTAGATGTCATGTGTTTGGTAAGTAGTTGTTGCACAACTTACATATGACGCATACTGCTGCAGTTGTGCATTGGTAATAGAGGGAGTGAATATTTAAGCTTGTGAATGTGATAGCCGTCAAGAGGATTGCTTTGTTCTGGATGGTGTCAAGATTATTAAGTGTTCTTAAAACCTCATTTATCCAGACAAATTGAGATTATTGCATTACACTTTGTCTTTTGTCTTCTTAATTGTAGATACATTTTGGTGAGTAACCAAAACTCCTGCTAACTCACCGTAGAATTCCTGCTAACTCACCGTAGAATTCCCAAACTCTGATCTACTTTTGTTGCCTCAGTATTTAACTGGATGCTCCAGTACACTTTCTTGTCAATGGTCACCCCCAAAAAGATGGTACTGGGATATTCAGCAACAGTACTGCCATTGGCTATCAAGCATTTTGGTTAGATTCTCTAGAGTTGCAGATAGTCATTGCCTGCACTTGAGCTGCATGAATATTACTTGTCATTTGTCAGCCTGAACCTATGTATTGTCCAGGTATTGATGTAAACTCCTTTAGGATCCTTCAGAGGGAACACTGTGGTGACATATCCATTTCTGATTCAGTGATGAAGCAGCTGAAGATTGTTGTGCCTCGGTCACAAGACTCCTGCAGAGATGTTCTAGGACTGACATGCCTGATTTTCAAAAACCACAAACATCTTCCAATCTGCTGACTTCAACCATTAGAGATCTTTCCCTAATTTGTATGTGAAAACCTTTCTTGATGTCAAAACGAGTCACTCTCACTGCACCTATGTTCTTTTGTTTATTAGTAGTCATTTAAGTCTGTGTTTCTTGAAATATTGCTGCACCTAAATGAACATGTCTCATTCTTAGATTATTTGCCTTCCCCAGTTGCATGTATACACAACATTTGCTTAGCTACACTTTCGCTAATATTATTAATTAGAAGTTTATTCAACATCTAATTCTTGACCAATACCTCTATAAGCCTCGCTTATAGAGGCTTATACCTCGCTTTATCTTGACCTGGGTACTTTTGTTTTTCATCTCTCTCTCTCTATTGAGTTTTCAGATTGCTTTTGCCATTTTCTATTTTGCACACATTTGCTGTTGGGCATCAATGCAACAAACTGTTTTCATCAATTTAAGCCATTTAAAGATATTCAAACTTTCACTTACATCATTTCAACCTTGGCCATATCCCACATTGTGAGTCTTTATCATTAAGAAGTTATATAGTTCCGCCTCATTTATGGATTGAAATCTCTGTTCAGCAATTCAATACTCATCATTATCCATGGAGGTGAAATTCCTTGCAGCATTACAGCTTACCCAGCTAAATTTACTTAATGTACTGCATATCATTTTGGTCCATTAGCAGTAGAATACACATGAGCTTGAATTCATCTGGGATTAATACAGTTTATTACATATTATACAAAAAAAGTCATTTGTTCCATCAAGGTGTGTGCAAATTTGTTGTCATGTTTCTATGTGGCATAAGAGGAATTACAGTACTTCAAAAATACACCACTGGTTTGGAACTGCTTTAGAATAACTTGATATAAGAAGTTATATGAAATTAATTTCCTTCTTTAAAGCACAGAGCCTACATTTATTGTGTTTGGTTGGGACATTTTCTTCTATGTAATACTTGTAAAGGCACAAACAAATTCCTGTTGGTTCAGAGTCAAAGGTCTGTAAATTCTAGAACCATACATGCCTGGATTTCAGAATCCGGACTGGCCAGAATGTCCAGGACAATTCTGTTTTGAGCGGCTCAGCTGAGGTGAAAAAGGGAAAACCCATTTCACTTGTTGCAGTGATCCGGCTACTGGTTAAAGATCCTATGGCACTATTCAAAGAAAATCCAATGTACACAATCTTCATTTAATCACCACCAACACTCAGTAGCAGCAGTGTGTGCAATCTACAAGATGTACTGCAGAAATCTAGCTTGACAAATAACAGATACATGGGAATGTATGCACCACCACTGCTAAGCAAGTCATGTTCCAACTTGGAAATATACTGATATTCCTTCACTGTCGCTGGGTCAAACTCCCTCCCTAAGGGCATTGTGGGTGTACCAACAGCAAATGGTCTGGAGCAGTTCAAGAAGGCAGCTCGCCACCAACTTCTCTAGAGCAACGAGGGAGAGGCAAGAACTGCAGGCCTGGCCAGCTTTTAAAAAGAAAAGAGATTGTAACAGCCTCTGTGCTGCTCAAGATGTAGGGTAATTAAATTAAAAATCTGCTGATCAAAAAACTCTCTATTTTCAATGAAGAAAATCCTATAGAATTGTTTCGTATAGTTCTGAAGAAAACAGAGAAAATATAAAGCAACAGCCATGCCTGACAATCAATTTAATCATGACAAAGATAAAAGGATTCAAATACAATTTTCACAATTGCACATTTCACATTCTCATATTTAACATAGAAGGAAGAGTAGTCCACTCAGTCCCTCAACATTACATCATGTGTATTCTGTGCCTCAATCCACTTACCTGCTTTTGCTCCTTCACCCTTTATCCCTGAATTCAGCATAAACATGCCCAATCCAACGTTCCAATTGTTCCCAAAATGTTTTTTTGCAGGAGACAACAACAGATTTTCACTAACCCTTTAATGAGGAATAAGTTGTTTTCTGATTTCACTCTTAAATAAAGCAACTCTAATTGTAAGATTATGTCCCTTGGTTGTTGATTCCTTCATTAGTTGATCTTTCTCTCATAAAAACAAAAATTGCTCGAGAAACTCAGCAGGTCTGGCAGCATCTACAAAGAGAGAAAATCAGAGTTAACTTTTCAAGTCCAGAGAGTAATCCAAGATAGAGGACAGGAAAAAATTGTAGCCATAACAGCTGCTCCTCTTTTGAAGTATTTTCAGTGTTGGAGCTGATTTCCTCAAATTCCAGGAGCAGTAATTACTGTTTTATGAGCTGTTGTATTGTTTTGGAGTTTTGGGGAAAGAAGTCAATACAACAGCACTTTAAAAAAGGAGGAAGATACACAAAAGCAGTGACTATATGGGAAGTGATTCAAATGGAGAAAGAAATCTACACTGCTGTCTGACCCAGAAATGAATCTGCACAGATATTGCCTTTGCTGTTTGATTTCAGGTATCTCTGGACATTGGAGTTTGTCTAAGAAAAAAATAGCAAACAGTGAAATTCACTTCTATCACTGAAGAAACTTACGTGGGGTGCAGCTAAGTGGATTTTTAAAGTGTTACCTTAATGCTTATTTTGTAAAGGTTTAATAGTGAGTAGAGTGAGTTGGTTTTGATTATATGTTTTATTGAGATCGGTCTCATGATTAAACTTTAAAAATTTAAAACAGAGAGATGAAGTTAGCCTGGAGCAGTATTTTTTAGAGCAGCAAGACTGTGCTATTTTCTGGGTCTGTACATTCTCAAGGTGCGAAGACGGCCTTCAGTAGAGTGATGTGCTCTACCCACCAAATGTGGAAGATTAGGAAGATTTTCCATGTTACTGACAATTATGTCTGCAGGAAATGTGATTGATTGTGATTCCTATCATATTGCATGGATCGGTTGGAGTGGCAGAGGCAATGAGGAATTTACAGAAGCTAGAGGGTGTGATGGATGGCAGTTGCAGGAAGGGAGATAAACCGAAGATACAGTCAGGTAGATGGGTTACCTCAGGAAAAGTAAGAGGGTGAGGAAGGTAGTGCAGGAGTCTCCTGTGGCAATCTCCATCTCAAATGAGTATGCATTTTTGGAAAATTTAGGGGGTGATGGGCTCTCAGGGAAATGTGGCACTGACAGCCAAGTTTCTGGTACCGAGACTCTCTAATGTAGATTAGATTAGATTCCCTACAGTATGGAAACAGGTCCTTCAGCCCAACAAGTCCACACTGACCCTTCGAAGAGTAACCCACCTAGACACATTTTCCCTCTGACTAATGCACCTAACACTATGGGCAATTTAGCATGGCCAATTCATCTGACCTGCACATCTTTGGACTGTGGGAGGAAACCGGAGCACCGGGAGGAAACCCACGCAGACACGGGGAAAATGTACAAACTCCACACAGACATTCACCTGAGAGTGGAATTGAACCCAGGTCCCTGGCACTGTGAGGCCACAGTGCTAACCACTGAGCCACTGTGCCGACCTGTGTAATGAGGGATATGTCAAGGTCCAAGCGATCAATTGTGATAGGGGACTGTACAATTAGAGGTGCAGACAGATGTTTCTGCAGCCAACAGCAAGAAATCAGAAAGGTGTGTTACCTCCCTGGTGCCAGGATCAAGGATATCTCAGAGAAGGTGCAGAATATTCCCAAAGGGGAGAGGGACCAGATGGAGCTCATCATACACATTGGAACTAACAACATAGGAAGAGAAAAGGATGTCATAGTATTCAGGACTTGACTGGAGATGAATTTGTAAAGTGTATACAAGAAAAAATTCTGATTCAGTATGTAGATGTACCAACTAAAGAAGGTGCAAAACCTGACCTACTCTTGGGAAATAAGGCAGGGCAGGTGACTGAGGTGTCTGTGGAGGAACACTTTGGGCCCTGCAACCATAATTGTAATAGTTTTAAAATAATGATGGAAGAGGACAGACCAGATCTAAAAGTTAAAGTTCTAAATTGGAGGAAGGCCAGTTTTGATGACATCAGGCAAGAACTTTCAAAAGTTGATGCGGGGGTGTCGTGGGGGAGGCAGATGTTTGCAGGTAAAGGGATGGCTAGGAAATGGGAAGCCTTCAAAACTAAGATAACGAGAGTCCAGTGACAGTATGTTCTTGTTAGGGTGAAGGGCTGAACTGGCAAGTTTAGGGATTGCTGGATTAGAGAAATTGAGGTTTTGATCAAGAAAAAGAAAGGAAGCACGTGTCACGTAAAGACAGCAGAGATCAAGTGAATCCTTTGAAGAGAATAAAGGCAAAAAGAGTATATTTAAGAGGGAAATCAGAAGGGCAAAAAGATTCCTATGCTAGACTGGTTAGCAAGGTTAGGTCACATGGAATACAGTGATAACTAGCCATTTGGATACAGAACTGGCTCAGAGGTAGAAGACTGAGGGTGGTGGTGAAAGATTAATTTTCAGATGGAGGCCTATGGCCAGTGGTGTGCCACAAGGATTGGTGTTTTTTGTCAGTTATATAAATGATCTGGATATGAACATAGGAGGTATAGTTAGTAAGTTTGCAGATGACACCAAAATTGGAGGTGTAGTGGACAATGAAAAAGGTTATCTCAGATTACAATGGGATCTTGATCAGATGGGCCAATGGGCTAAGGAGTGGCAGATAGAGATTAATTTGGGTAAATGTGAGGTACTGCATATTAGAAAGACAACTCATAGCAGGACTTATATATTTAAAGGTAAATGATTTTTAAGAAGATTTGTAGCTCAGGTTGATGATAAGTATGTAAGTTAGCTCACTGAGCTTGAAGATTTGTTTTCACTGATACTAGTTAACATCATCAGTGAGAGTCTCTGGTGAAGTACTGGTGGTATGTCCCATCTATCTATTTATAGGTCTTGGTTTCTTAAGGGCGATGTCATTTCTGGCTTTTTTTTCAAGGGAAGGTAGATAGGGTCTAAATTGATGTGTTTATTAATGGAGTTCTGGTTAAAATGTCATGCCCCTAAGAATTCTAGCGCACGTCTTTGTTTTGCCTGTCCTAGGACGTGTGTGTTGTCCCAGTCAAAGTGGTGTCCTTCTTTGTCTGTATGTATAGAAACTAGTGATAATGGCCGTGTCTTTTGGTGGCTGGTTGGTGTTCATGTATCCCGTTGGCAAGTGTCCTTCTAGTTTGTCTGATGTCGTGTTTTTTCTTCATGGTATCTTGTAAATGATGTTAGTTTTGCTGGCGGTATCTAATGGATCCTGTAGGTTCATTAGTCATTGTTTAAGTGTGTTGATAGATTTGTGGGCTACCACAATACCAAGGGGTCTGAGTAGTCATTTACATAATAACATGGAAGAACTGTAAAAAACATTACATCGGACAAACTAGCAGGAAACTTGCCACCAGGTTACATGAACACCAACTGGTCACCAAAAGGCATGACCCACTATCACTAGTTCCTATACATACAGACAAAGAAGGACACTACTCTGATTGGGACAATACACACATCCTAGGACAGGCAAAACAAAGACAAGCATGAGAATCCTTAGAGCCATGGCATTCTAACCAGAACCAGAGGGTAAATAGGCTGGGGCTACTTTCCCTGGAACGTCAGAAGCTGAGGTGTGACCTTATAGAGGTTTATAAAACCGTGAGGGGTATGGACAGGAAAAATAGACAATTTTTTTTTCCCAGGGTTGGGAAAACTAGACAGCATAGATTTAAGGTGAGAAGGAAAAGATTTAAAAGGAACCTAAGAGGCAACTTTGGCACGCAGAGGGTGTTGTGTGGTTGAAATGAGCTGCCAGAGGAAATGGTGGAGACAGGTACAATTGCAACATTTAAAAGACATCTGGATAGGTATATGAATAGGAAGGATTTAGAAGAATATAGGCCAATTGCTGGCAAATGGGACTAGATTTATCTAGGTTATCTGGTCGGCTTGGATGAGTTAGACCTAGGTCTGTTTTCATGCTGTACATCTCTATGACTCTATGACTCTATGTCCCTTCCAGAATTGAAAGCAGCTGCTAAAGGGTGGTAGTTACATTGTTGACTGGGGTGGAGGTGGGGTGTGATTGATGCGTGCGAGTCACATAGATTGGAATCTGTTGCCAGAAGAGAGAAGCAGGCAAAAGTATTGATTACAGCAAATGTGGAGAGAGTTAAGTGCTGAATGTATGCTAATGAGAACTGCTGAAAAAGGGGCACTGGACTGGAAGTTTTAACTTTACTTTCTCTCCACAGATGCTGCCAGACCTATTGAGTTTCTGCAGCAATTTTTGGTTTTGATTTAGATTTCTAGCATCCACAGTTCTGTTTTATATTAGGGAAGTGTCAATACTGGATAAAGAATAGGAGGGTGAGCTCCGTTCCTGAATATGTTCACACCCACCTCCACCCCAGTACACAAATTGAAACACAACACAATACAATCTAAAATAGCCATTTCTTAGTACAAGCAAATGTTTGTACAGCAGATCTTTAAAATTAATATTAATATGGTTTCTTATTTATACGTACAAGCATTCATAAGTCAGACATTTGTAAATCAAGGACCACTTGTTGTTGAAAATACTTTGGCTGTACTGGGAGTAACCCATACAGAATACACCCAGGGGTAGTGCTTGGTTGGGTTTCTCCATTTA
Organism: Chiloscyllium plagiosum; assembly: GCF_004010195.1. Lineage (NCBI taxonomy): Eukaryota > Metazoa > Chordata > Chondrichthyes > Orectolobiformes > Hemiscylliidae > Chiloscyllium > Chiloscyllium plagiosum. Next base: position 5,536,709 of record NC_057723.1, read on the forward strand.
GCACTCTCTGTTTTGTTTCAGCTCCTCCACGACAGTCGTTCTTTGTTCTACTGATGTACCTTGTTGGGTTATGGACTCAACACATTGTCAAAGCGTTGGGAGTTGGCAACATGAAAATGATCCATAAGTGCAAAGCATATTTGTTTCACAAAACCAGAAATTGCTGGAAAATCTCAGCAGGTCTGGCAGCATCTGTGGAGAGAAGGCGGATTTTTGCATCCAGTGACCCTTCTTCAGAACTGATGAGGTAGTTGGTGCCCACAAACTGGGAATTCTGAAACTGACATAAAGTATTAGAGGAATTACAGAAGTAAGTGCGAAGGGACTGAACAGTGGAAGAATAAACCAAATTGAGGTAAGAAGAGGTGGGGTTTGTGGGGCAGGAGCAGGCAGGAACAATGGGTCTGCCCAGGCAGTGGTGTTTGTGGATTTTAGGAAGAAGGTAGAAGGGAGCTGTGCAGGTTTGGGAGACTGAGCTTGGAGGCAGTGGGGGGGGAGGGGATGGGGCGGGGAGAGATCACCAGATTAAATGAGATTACTGACCTTTGTGGACACAATGACCTGATGTTCCACATTGGGGTCATGGTCCATGGGGAGACAGGGGAAGATATCTGAGAGCTGGCACTCAGTCTCTGCAGTTTAGAGCTGTTGTAGGACTGGGGTGGACAAAGTTAAAAATCACACAACACCAGGTTATAGTCCAACAGGTTTATTTGAAAGCACTAGCTTTCTGAGCGTTGCTCCTTCATCAGGTGGTTTTGAAGGATAAATAGTATTTTCCACAACCACCCGATGAAGGAGCAGCGCTCCAAAAGCTACTGCTTCCAATTAAACCTGTTGAACCATAACCTGGTGTTGTGTAATTTTTAATTGCTTGGTCAAGTTATACCTGGGAGCGCCTGCGGCAGTTTCTCTGTGTAAGATTGCATTGGCAATCTGTCTTTAGCAAGCAGTTCCTCTTCCCAGGTTCCTGTTAGGCGTTTTTGAGGATGTTGGCCGCCAGTTTGCTCTCACTGAAGGAGGGTACATTTGATTTTGAAAATTTTGGACATGGACGCCTTTCTTGCCGTGAAGATTAATGTTGAGGGGAGGCAGGCTTTTATTAAATGAGCGCCAGTTATTACATAAAAATGGAATGATAGATGACACCTAATATAATACAATTATTGCCGAGATGAATTGACAATCTATTGCATCAAGGCGCTATATTAAACAACTTAAATAATCTTTTCACGAGTGAATTCCACCGCACGAAGACTGGTCGCTGGTTTTATGAGCGTAATTCTTCAGGTTATAGTTCCCCATTGCTGCCAATCATTTTGATGCTTATTTTTATTATATTGCTCTATTTTACAATATTCTTCGTTCTATCATTCACCACATTACAAAAAGTGATTAATCACACGATACGTGTTGGCTCGTTTAGTATATTCTACAGGATTTGCGGAATAATGAGAAGTTAAACAGAAATTTCCAAATATGCATCTTCCCACATCCCCCACCCCAACCTTCTCCCGAGACACAGATATCCCGATAGCCCCAGACCAACACACGCGGAGGCACAAATTGATCTTCTAGTTTAGCGTCTTATTTTGTTTCAATTGAACTGAGGGTCCCTTGGGTGCTGCTATTGTCTCTGCTGCCCCGAGCGTTTCCCTGTCTGGAATAATTTAACCTGAAATTTATGTGTTATTTCACAAACACCCGGCGTCTGAAGCGAATGATCCCTGGTTCTGTTTGAATGAGATGCAGAGTTTACAGAGAAGCGCATATCCACCTGCCTGGCAAGGACACAGCGGAAAGCACGGCGTTTATTGTGCTGCATATGAATTACTGGACTCGCTCGGATGAAATATGTGGCATATAAATTGTTCTAGGTACGAGAGAGAATGAAGTGCTTTTAAGCAAAATTGTCCCCACAAATAGATGATATATTGTTTTCACAAATAGCGGTTGGACAATGCAATTCGTTCAGATGCAGAATAAAGGTTTTTCAGTCTGAGCTTGATTGCGCGGCTGGAATCTGATGTGTTTAAGGGGACCCATACAGAACAACACCACTGTGGTTTGCAATTGTATCTGAGAACTAAATTGGATTGCAGCATTGAAAGGAATCAGTCGCAACTGTAACAATGACACTTGCAGATTGAAGGCTTTGAGTGTGTGGTTTAATTTGTTTTGACCAGTTGCCGGTGTAGTACAAATCATCATTCCAACTGATCAGTATTGCTGTCAGTTTAACAATGGTAGGATAAAATGTCTGCTTTTTGTTTCCTGGAGGATATGAAGATGATAAGCGTGGAAAAGAAACTGAATTTGGTACTGATTGGCTTTTATCTTCTGAGACACAAAAGTATTCTAAACTTATAAATGGGTTTTAGAATCATGGAAAGTTAGTGGCACAGAAAGAGGCCAATGGTGTTCACAGCTGCTTAAAAAGAAAGCAGCCCAGACCTATTTCACATCCCAGCATTTGATCCATAACCCTGCAGTTTACAAGGTACATAATATTTTAAATGAGTGAAGGAATTCTTTCTCTTCTCCCCTTTCAGACAGTGAGTTCCAGATCCCTACCACCTTCTGCATGAAACAAAATCCATCTACCAATTACTTTAAACCTCTGTCCCCTCATTTCTGCTAAGGTAAATGTACTGCCCACCCCCTCAATCCAGTCACCTGACAGTTTTGTACATCTCAGTCAGTTCTCCCCTCAGCCTTCTCTGTTCCAAAGACATTAATTCTAGGCTATCTAATCTCTTTTTATAAGCTGCATTTTTTCAGTCCTGCCAGCACCCTCAACCCTCTCACAAACCTCCTCTGCACCTTCTCTCAGGCAATTACATATTTTCTGTAATGAGCAGGCCAGAGCTGCACTCAGTAATTGTGCCCTAACTAATGATCTATACAGCGCCAGCATATCCTTCCTGGCTCTATACCTCAGCTTATAAAGGAAAGGATTCTGAATGCCTTCTTAACCATTTTAATGATCTGTCCTGCTATATTTTAGATTTTCTGGACTTTGGAAAAACCTGTGGACTCTCACTTTAAGGCCCTTCACTTCCTCTACACATCTCAGTATTATCCCATTAATTGTCTGTTCCATGCCTTGATTGACCTCTCTAAACGCATCACCTCACACTGCTCAGGGTTGAATTGAATTTGTTATTTTCCACGCATCTGACAAGTCCACTGATGTCATTGTCATTTTGCAGTCTCCTATTTATAGATTATAGGTTCATGTCAGATTACAAAGATTATATGGTGTAGAAATTGACCGTTCAGCCCAACCAATACTTGCACATATGAAGATTCCATTTGATCATCATCCAAACTTCCCTTATTTAAATCTGTTTCATTAATTTGCTATTCCTGTCTTGTTCAACTGCTTGTCTAGATTCCTCTTAAATACATCCAAAATGTTCATTAAACCAGTCGTTGCAACAGTGAGTACCACATTCTCACTTGTCGCCAGATGAAGTTTCTGCTGAATTTTCTATTCAATTTCGTGCTGGCTGCCATATTAATGGCCTGTTAGACATACTCATCCCCATGAGTGTAAGCACTCTCTCTATATCCACTCTGTTAAAACCTGTCATAATTTTAAAGACTTCTATTAGGTCACCCCCTCAGTCTTTTTTTTATTCAAGAGAAATATGGTGTAAAATTATAAATTTGTCGACCTCAAATTTCCAGTTTGAGGGCATAGAAGCCAAGAGACTTTCTAACTGGAAGACTGAGCCAGGGGTCTGAACTTATGATCTAGAAACATGCATTCAGATCCATTGATAGCAACAAACAAATTTCACAGAATCACAGCAGTGTTACAGTGCAGAAGAAGGCTATTCAGCCATTGCGTCTGCACTGCCTTGCAAACTATTACGACTCAGTGCCATACCCTTGCATATTGTTTCTATTTGAATAACAATCCAGTGCCCTTTTGAATGCCTCAATTGAATCCTGTATCCACCACAATTCCAGACAGTACATTCCAGACCCAAACCAGTCATCGCATGAAAACAGTCTTTTTTCTATCATATTTGCTACTTTTGCAAGTCACTTTAAATCTGTGTCCTGTCATTCTCAATCCTTTAATGAGTGGCAACAGTTTCTCCTTATCTACTCTATCCACACTGCTCATGATTCTGAAAACTTCTATCAGATCTCCTCGTAGCATTCTTCTTTTCAAGGAGAATGGTCCCTACATCTGCAATCTACCTCAGAACTGCAGATTCTCATCCTTGAAACAATTTTTGTAAACCTACAATTAAAATCAGTTAGTTAAATAAATCTGGAATGAAAAGCATGTTTCAATAATGATGACAATGAAACTTCAGACTGTCATTTTTTTTTTAAATCTGATTTGTTGATGTACTTTAGAGAAGAAAATATGATGCTCTTGCATGGTCTGGCCTTTATGTGACTTCAGACTAACAACAATGTGTTTTGCTGCCAGTAGCCCTCATAAATGACCTAATGGTTGTAACAAACGAACAGCAACAAGCATGAATACAGAATGTGTCATTTGACCTCAATCTAAGCAGCAAACATGACAAAGGCACATCAAGGCCAACTGACTCAGCGGAGTATTTTCACAAACATCTAGGAACTTGTGCAGAATTTGGACATCGCACCCACGCTTTGATCATGCTACAGCATGACACTGTCAGAAAATTGTTCCTTTTAGCCAATGTCCCAGTCTTCTCCACCATTATTCTTAAATATGAGCTGATCCACCAGAGGTAGTCAGTCAGTGATCTAATTGAGAAGGAGTTGCTTGGAGAGTTTTCATCACTGACTTCAAGCTCTATGAAGTCTCATGACACTAGATCAAGCATGAGCAAGGCAACCTCCTACAGAAAGTCATCATGCCTATCACACTCCCTCAGCTGATGAATCAGTGCTTTTCTAGAATAAATAACATTTAGAAGAAGCGTTGAGGATGTCAAGCCCATGTAAGGATTATTTTACAAAATCAAAGCACATAGGATTAGTGATAATATAGTGGCATGAAGTGAGAATTGATAAGCAGTCAGAAAACATAGAGTGGAATAAATGGGTTGCTTTTGGAATAGAAGGCAGTGACAAGTGGGGTAATGCAGGAGTCAGTGCACAGGTCCTGACTATTCACAAAATATGAATAATTTAGTTGAGGAAACCAAGTGTAATGCTTCTAATTTTGCTGATCACTCGAAGTTAGGTGGGATGGTGAATGGTGAGAGTGACCATTGTCAAGAGGCATCATGGTGATTTAGACAAGTTGTGCAAGTGAATAACTAATAGCAGATTTATTACAATGTGGAAATATGAAGTTATTCAAGACTATTACTTAAATGATTAAAGATTGGTGAATATTATGTAACAAGGGCCTGGCTGTCTTGGTACACTGATTACTGAAAGTAAGCATGCAAGAGCAGCAAACAGTTAAACAGACAACTAAAATGTTTGTGCAGATTAGGTCTTCTTACCTAAGAGAAGGTAAACCTGGCTGAGGGGGAGTGCACTGGAGATTCACTGGACTGATTCCTGGAATGCCAAGTTTGCAGGTTAGAGAAGGGTGACTGAACTTGTATACACTGGAGTTTAGAATAATGAGAGATTCTGACATGGCTGGACAGACTGGATCCAGGGATAATCTTTCCCTTGGCCAGGGGATCCAGAATAAGTATCATGGTCCCACTATACACAATAGGACATTTTAAACTGAGATAAGGAGGAATTTCTCCAGTCAGTGGGCAGTGAACCTGTGGAATGCTCTACCACAGAGGCTGTGAAGGCCAACTTACTGAATATATAAAAGAAAGAAATAGTTTTCTGGAAACTGGGAATGTGACATTGAGATGGAGGATCAGCCTTGAACAACGAGAATGATGAAGCTAGCTTTTTGGGCTGAATGGCCTATTCCTTCTCTTATTTTCTATGTTTCTATTTCTAATGAAGAGGTTTTCAAAGTCCAGGATCAAGAGTAACTCAGTACTAACACTACTGACAGAGCTGGCTCTGTTCTGGAAAGCACTTGTACCAGACTGAGCCTACAGTGGTGGGGGGGTCCAAAAATAGATCCCTTCTCAGTGATGGCAGAGCCCAATACCTCATCACAAAAAGCATGGCAAGAGCGAAAATTGCTTTGGAGAAAATACTTGGTCTCCACATTACAGCATCCTCCATGTTTTGTGGGGCATGTAAATGGCACAGTTTCAAAACAGATTAAACAGTTCCAAAATTGGACCGCCATGAGACACTTTGGGTCATCAGCAGTAGACCATATTCCACACTGCACCATTAAAGCAAGGGAACAACTTAGTTAGATGGGGAGTGTGGAAGGGAATGAAATGGCAAGATCACACATACATAAAAATGAAGGAATAAGTTGCGGAAACACCAAAGAGGTTTGGAAATAGGAACAAGCATAGATGACATAGTCTTCGTTGTCATTTAATAAGATCACGGTTGGCCTTTGGCATCACTTCCACTTTCCTGACTTGTCCTATGAATCCTAATTCCCCTAGAATTCAAACACTTATTTGTAGAAGACTTCATTGTAACCAATGAAAGCAGTATACTGTAGACAGACACAAGCAATGTCATATTCAAAGAATCAGAACAACTCTGTATTTCTGTTACATCCAAATGTGAATAGTTTTGAATAACTTGACAACTAATAAGAGGAAGACATCCATGAACATCCCCATTTTCAACAGTAGTGAACCTCAAGCAAGTGAGTGCAAAACAGAAGGTTAAACACTTGGATGTATTTTTAACCAGAAGTGCCAAATGCATGGTCGATCTTAGCCAGCTTCTGAGGTCTCCCAAAGGCACAGGAATTAGTCTTCAGCCACTTTGTTTCACTCGTCCAATATCAATGACGAATTATAAAGGCTATGGGTTTGATAACAAGTCAACTTCAGTGCTGAAGACTTGTGCATTCAAATCAATTTCTGGATTAGTGGTGCTGGAAGAGCACAGCAGTTCAGGCAGCATCCAAGGAGCTTTGAAATCGACGTTTCGGGCAAAAGCTCTTCATTAGGAATATTCCTGATGAAGGGCTTTTGCCCGAAACGTCGATTTCGAAGTTCCTTGGATGCTGCCTAAACTGCTGTGCTCTTCCAGCACCACTAATCCAGAATCTGTTTTCCAGCATCTGCAGTCATTGTTTTTACCCCATTCAAATCAATGGCAACTCTCACCAATCTATTTCGGTAGCACAACATTGGCATTTAATGGGCCACCCAGAAGCTTGTCGTACACAAAAAGCAGGATCAATCCAATTCAACTAATTATCAATCCATTACTCTACTCTGAAACAATGGATGTCATCATCAACTGACTCATCAAATGGTACTTTCTCCATAATAATCTATTCACAAGTAGTATGAGCTCTGCTCAGGCCCAGTTGACATTAAGACAATATTTATCCTGGCTTTGCACCAAAGGCCAGGCAACATTTAAGTCAGTGGAAATCAGGGGAAACATTCTCCAATATCTGGAGTCAGACCAAACACAAAGAGGGTTGTTTATGGTCAATCATCATCCTCAGGACATTGCTGCAGAGTTCACCAGGATAGTAGATCTGGTCAGCTGCTCAATGACCTTTCCTTCAAAATATTGTCAGAGGTGGGCATGCTCACTAATGATTGCATTGTCTTAATGGTGAAACAATCCCTGTAAGCTTGGGCAGATAGTGACAATTAACACCAATGCCAGGCAACAAACCTTATTTTACATTCAACATTCCTTGCGAGCTTCCTGTCAGTGCAAGCAGACATTAATGATGAAATCCAACATTGACTCCAATGTTCCAGTGCAGCCTTTGGATTCCTGAGGAACAGAGTTTATGAAACCTGAGACCTCAAATGCAGCACCATGGTTTGCAGAGTAGGCTTGGTCCACTGCCTCCACACCTCGTCCTCCATCAGAAACACAGACCACGTACTGCAGAAACCTCAAATTGCTGGAGAGTTATCACTAGCGCTGCCTTTGGAAAATTCTGCAAATCTACTAGCAAGATAGGCATATCAACATGAACTTCCTCTCCCAGTCCAACAGTCCTAGTATGGAAGCATTGGTCATATACAACCAAGTGCTCTACTCCAAGCTGCACAATGGAAAGTGACCAGAGGAGGTCAAAGGAAATTCTACATGCACACATTGAAATCCCCCATAAACAAATACAATGTCACCACTGACATGTGAGAATCACTCACCCTTGAATTCACAAACTGGAGAAGAAGCGTTTGCAAAGATGACAACCTCTTTGAGTGTGACCAAGCAGAGCACAAGGAAATCAAGTGCATGTAGCAAAATGAGTATTCATAATCCAGAGCATTCTAAACCACCATCACCACCACCAGTCCATCCCATCTCCTCAAACACTACCTACCCCAAGGTGGCACGGTCTGCACTTCCAGGGTTGGAATATGCAGCCAATACAGATCCCATCATTCCCCACCAGAGTGGAAGCATGTCAGCCTGGCTGTGGAAAGAAGAACACATTCAACATTATTCCCCCACTGAGTCTTCCACTTTGAACATCTTATACAGTCTATTGATAAGAAACTTAATGAGAACATAAGAGCAGGTCAGAGCTTGGGTATTCCATCGCAAGTGACTCATTTCCTGATTCTCCAAAGCCAGTCTATTAGTTCTGAGCCACATGCCAAAAGTGTGATGAAATATTATCTATTTGCCTGAGTGATTAAAGATTCAATAATACTCAAAAAGCCCAATACCATCCAATTCAGTTGATTGGCACCCGTCACAAACATTAGGCAAATCTGACACCACCAGTGTACAACAGCTGCAGTTCCATCTGCAGGATGCATTTTTTCATTCACTCATAGGGTGCAGGCGTGGCCAGCATTATTTCTCATCACTAGTTGTCTTGGAGAAGGTGCTGCTGAGCTACCTTCTTACAAAGCTGCTATCCATTTGGCAAAGGTATAAAAAAAATGATGCTGTTAGGGACAGTTTTCAGGATTTTGACCCAGAAACAATGAAGGAAGTGAAACAACTCTAGTTCCAAGTCAAAATTGTGAGTTGCTTGGAGGGGAGCTTACCTGATTCTGGATGGTAGTGGTCGCGCATTTGGAAGGTACTATCTAAAGAGTCTTAGTGAACCTTTGCAGTGCATCTTGTAGATCATACACATAGCTGCTACTGAGCATTGATGGTGGAAGGAGTTAATGTTTGTGGATGTGGTGCCAATCAAGTCGGCTGCTTTGTCCTGGATGGTGTCAAACTTTCCCAACCATTGTTGGCTCTATGCACATTCAGGCAGTTGTAGTGTATTCAGTCACACTCTTGAGTTTTTTTTCCAGTGGCATCAAGTTTTAGGGTGTCAGGGATGAGTTACTTGCTGCAGGATTCTGAGGCTCTGACCTGTTCTCGTAACCACTGTGTTTATATCATTAGTCCAATTCATTGTCTGATAAATAGTCACCGTCAAGTTTTTGATAGTTTGGAAGTTAGTGATGGTAATGCCATTGACCATCAAGGGGCATTGGTTGGATTCTCTTCTTTTGGAAATGGTCATTGCCTGGTATTTATGTTGTATAAATGTTACTTGTTACTTTTCAGCCCAACCAGATATTGACCAAGTCTTGCTGTATTTGGACATACCTGGGCAATTTTCCACATTGTTGGGTAGAATTCAGCATTGCAACTGCACTAGAACAGCTTACTAGGGGCGGAACAAGTTATAGAGCAGAAAAGTTCAGTACTACTGCCAGAGTATTGTCCATGCCCATAACCTTTGCAGTGTTCAGTGCCTCCAGATATTTCTTCTTTTATGTTACATGAAGTGAACTATATTTCCTGAAGACTGGTATCAGTGACACTAGGACCTATCATGGAGGCTAAGATGTATCATCCATTCAGCACTTTGGAATTAAGATTGTTGCAAATGCTTCAGCCTTAACTTTTGCACAACGGATCCCCATTATTGACGATGGGAATATTTGTGGAGCATCTCCTTGCAGTGAGTTGTTTAATTCTTCACCACCATCCATCACTCCTGTTCCTCAGATGCTACCTCCTTTTCCAGCACCATACTTTTTGACTCTGACCTCTCGCACCTGCAGTCCTCTCCTTCTCCCACCATCCAACTCTGTACAGCCTTCCAGATATGCTGGGCCATGAGATTACAGATTGTGTAGAAGTACAATTCTTGCTGTTGCTGATGGCTCTTAGTGCCTCATGGATGCCCAGTCTTGGTTGCTAGCCCTGTTGGAAGTGTATACCATTTAGCATGGTGATAGTGTTACATAACATTTTGGTCGTATGCTCAGTGTGAAGTTGGGTCTTGGTCTCTGCAACGATTGTGTATGATTACTCTTCCGATACTGTCATGGACAGATGCATCTGCAGAGAGAATTTGATGAGGTTGAGGTTAAATATATTTTTCCCTCTTTCTGAATCCCTCACAACCCGATGAAGACCCAATCCGGCATCAGTGACCTTTAGGACTTGGCCAGTTCAGTAAGTGGTAGTGTTGCTGTGTACTCTTGATGACAGACTTTGAAGTAATCCACCCAGAATATATTCTGTGCCCGAGCCACTCTCAGTGCTTGCCCCCAGTGGTGTTCAACATGCGGAAGCATCAGATCATCAGCCAAAGGAATATCTGGCACATGATAATCAGTAGCAGGCTTCCTGGCCCATGTTTCACCCAGTGACATGCGAATTTGAGAATCAGAGTCATTGCTGAAGACTCCTTTGGCAATTCCCTCCTGATTGTGCTGCCACCTCTGCTCTGTTTGTCCTGCTAGTGGAACAGGACATACACAGGCAGGGTGATGGTGCTGTCCGGGATATTCTGTTTCAGGTATGATTCTGTGAGTATGACAATATCAGATAGTTGCTTGATTTGTCAATGAGTTAGCTCTCCCAATTTTTGACACTAGCCCCCAGCTGTTAGTAAAGAGGACTTTGCAGGGTCGACAAATCTGTGCTTGCCATTGTCAAACAAGTGATGCATAATAAAGTCAAGGCTTTAACAGGGGATTTAAACCAACAGGAATGTCCGAAAGGTAAGAATATCACTACTGAGCCAAAGGCCACACTTGTTAACTTTTATCCACACTCCTATGACTGATGCTTGGAGTGAACTGGTTAATATCTAATACATTTGCTTGTTAAAGAACAATTAGAAGTTCCTCCCTAAACTCAAAGACCTTGATGATCAGAGCTAAATATTTTACTTCATCACTCCTGATTTGTGCACATTCTGCAAATTTGTACTTTCGTATAGGCAGCAATATTGCATTGATTAAACTTAAGAGGATGGAAACTAAGAGATAATTTTGAAAATGCTTTCTTAATCATACATTATGTAAAAGATTGTTTATACTACATAATAAAGGAGACATTATATGCTGCTGTTCAGGATCAGTCCAATAGAATGCCATCTAACTGTATCAGATGTCCAGAAATAAACAACAGGGGGAAATGGAACAATGGGAGAACTGAGATTAAAAACGCAGAGCAAGAAGAGATGAGTTCTCTTTGCATGCTGCAAAGACATTGGGATTATTTTAACTTCATGTGAGAGTTTCAAATGATTGATATCAAATTTGCCACCAATTTACATGCCACTCCCAATTATTCTATCCATGGAAACTAAATGGAGAGAAAACTGGTGATGTGTACAGTCGGCAATCAGCTCAATATTATTCATTTTACATTACCACCCAAAGTTAAACCTACCTCAGTCACAGTGACATGATACAACACACATGCACCAAATAAGGCAGAGCTTCACAAATTTCTACTGATTATGTTCTCAGGAAAGGCATGTTAATAACAAGATTAATGAGATTTCCCTGTGAACCTGGCAACATTTGAATTACTCGTAATATGGCTTCACTTCATTTACCCATGCAACATGGACTTAGAGTCATAGAGTCATAGAGATGTACAGCATGGAAACAGACCCTTCGGCCCAACCCGTCCATGCCGACCAGATATCCCAACCCAATCTAGTCCCAACTGCCAGCATCTGGCCCATATCCCTTCAAACCCTTCCTATTCATATATCCATCCAAATGCCTCTTAAATGTTGTAATTGTACCAGCCTCCACCACTTCCTCTGGCAGCTCATTCCATACACGTACCACCCTCTGTGTGAAAAAGTTGCCCCTTAGGTCTCTTTTATATCTTTCCCCTCTTATCCTAAACCGATGCCCTCTAGTTCTGGACTCCCCCACCCCAGGGAAAAGACTTTGTCTATTTATCCTATCCATTCCCCCCATGATACCTAATAAAAGGATAGCTGACAAAAGACTTATTTTATTTTCATCATATTCATTCGCAGACTGTAGTTATTGCCAATTCTAAGATGCCGCAAGATGGTGATGTTGGATAATTTGAATAGTTTGCTGAGCCATATTTAGCTACCACTTTTTGGAAAAGATGCAGGGCATCTGTGAAAGGGCGCAACGGAGTTTTTTCAGGATGGTTCTAGACATGACATACTTTAGATCTAAAATGTTTTTGAAGAGGTTGGGTTGAGAATAATGGGCATCGAAGGATCCTGTTGTGAAAGCACATCTGCTCAGAGAGAAGAAACACAGAAGATAGGAACAGAAGTATGCCATTCAACCCCTCAAGCCTATTCCACCATTCCATATGATTGTGGTTGATCAATGAGCCAAGTACCCTAATCTCGTCTTCTCCTCATATCCCCTAATCACTTTAGTCACAAGAGCTAGATTTACCTCCTCCCTGAAAACACTGGCCTTAACTACTTTGTGTGGGAGTGATTTCCACAAGGTCATCACTCTCTGGATTAAGAAATTTCTCCTTGTTTCAATTCTAAAAAGTTAACCCTTTATCCTTAAACTATGACTCCTGATTTTGGAATGCTCCATCCTTGGAACCATCCTACATGCATCTAACCTTTTTGTAGTCCTGTTAGAGGTTCATAGGCTTCTATGAGATCCAACATCATTCTTCTAAACTGCAGTGAATACAATCCTAACTGATCCAATTTCTCCTTATAGGTCAGTCCTGGCATCCTGGGAAACAACTTGGTAAACCTTCATTATACTCCCTTTACAGCAAGAATATCTTTCTGTTGATTAGGAGACCCAAACTGCACACAATTCTCCAGATGTAACCTCACTAATTCCCTATTAATTACATCAAAATATGCTTGTTCCTGCACTTGAATCCTCTCACTATGAAGGCCAACATACAGCTTGCCTTCTTTACTACCTGGTTCACCTGCATGCTTATTCTCAGTGACTGGTGCATGAGGACACCCAATTCTCATTGAACATACCCCTCTAACAATTTACATCCATTCAAATAGTAATCTGCCTTCTCATTTTTGCAATAAAAGTAGATAATCTCAGATTTGTCCATATCCTAACTTAAATCATTCAGGAAAATTAAGTCAAGACAAAATTATAAATAATATTTATTATCGCCAGTACATGTGTCCTCCTTCCAAACTGAATAGGAAAACCAACAATAAATATTGCTGCAGAAACAGAAATTCTTGGAAAATCTCAGAAGATCTGGCTGCACCTGAGGGAAGAAAGCCGAGTTAATGTTTTGGGTCTGGTGACTCTTCACCAGTACGGATAGTAGCTATGAGAAAGTGGTATTTCTGTTGAAGTCAAGGTTGCGACACAGAGAGAAGAGGTGGAGACGCACTTCAGTGAGAGATATGAAAGGGGTAGGCAAATATACGATTATTGATAGTCAACCAAGACAGAAGAGAAGCTGAATAACTGAAAATCAGAGCTGAGAGTTAGAAAGAATGGATTGGATATGCTAAAGCAACCCATGTCATAACAAGACCAGGTATGGGAATGCGTAAAAAACATGAAAGGATGGAATCAGGCTCTAAGTTATTGAACTCGATGTCGAGTCTGAGAGGCTGCATGATCTCCAAGCAGAAAATGAGATATTATTCTTCAAGCTTGCACTGAGGATGTAGCACTGCAGAAAAGCCTGCAGCAGAAATGTTGCCCAAGGAACATGGTGATCTGTTGAAGTCGCAGGTATCTGTTCTGCTGATGCCACCTTCCACAGCGGTGTCTCAGAAATTTCTACTTTTTTCCTCACCCGGGGATTCCCCATGACTATGGTTGACAGGGCCCTTAGCCCTATCCAATGCATTTCCTACATTTCTGCCCTCACCCCTGCACCTCCCTCAGACAACAACAATCGGGTCTCCCTGGTCCTCACTTACCACCCCAACATACCCCACATCAGAAAGATCATAAACCACCATTTACGTCACTTCCGATGGGATGCCACAACCAGACACGTATTTCTTCCCCCCTCCATTTCCTCTGGAAAACCCCGATGCACACTTCCTCCATTCCTAACACTAGCCATACCCCACAGCATGTTCCCATGCAATTGCAGAATGTGCAACACTGAGAGAGTCATACAGCACAGAAACTTGGCCAGATATGGCCAGACCTGCTGAGTTTTGCCAACAGATTCTGTTTTTGTTCGAGATCACCAGCATCTGCAGTTCTTTCTTTTATGTTAATATCCATGTATAGTCCAGTTATACCCCTTGTGCTATGCGTTAGAAACCAAGGCATTTCTTATTTCTTGCTCAATGTACCCCTTCATCAATTATAAGCTGACTACGTTTATGCATAGTTGGTGCTGTAAATTCTAAATTATAGCTGCCCTCCTTGTCTCAGTTTATTTTGTAACAACTTAAGCCAGAATAAGGGGTCAGATTCCAGATGGAATTCCTGCAAAGGGTTATGCTCTTGGGTGAGGAAACATTTATTGGCTCCCCTTCTTAATTCAACTCCTTCCTCAGCTGGTCACAATAAGGCTAATTTAAAATGTATCCTTTCTCTCATGGATAACTTTCTCCAGTCTGAATGAATTTGTTTTAAAAAGAGCCAAATTAACCAGGCGTTCTGTGGTGAAAGGAAGGGTGACTTTATTAGCACCTAAAGCAAGAAAAGATAATAAAACAGTACACACGTACAGATGGTTTTGTAACATACAATAAGTAAAATGTTAGACAGGATAGATCGAGCGAATCCTTAGAAGAGTATAAAGGCAGTAGGAGTGTTCTTAAGAGAGAAATCAGGAGGACAAACAGGGGACATGAGATAGCTTTGGCAAGTAGAGTTAAAGAGACTCCAAAAAGCTTTTACAAGTACAAAAGGGCAACTTGGAAGAGAATAGGGCCCCTCAAAGATCAGCAAGGCAGCTTTTGTGTGGAGCCACAAGAGATCAGGGAGATACTAAGCGAGTATTTACTGTGAAAAAGGACATTGAAGATATAGAATGTAGGGAAATAAATGGTGACATCCTGCAAAATGTCCATATTACAGAGGAGGAAGTGCTGGATGTCTTGAAACACATAAAGGTGGATAAATCCCCAGGACCTGATCAGGTATATGCAAGCACTCTGTGGAAATCTAGGGAAGTGATTGCTGGGCCTCTTGCTGAGATATTTGTATCAACGATAGTCACAGGTGAGGTACTGGAAGACTGGAGATTGGCTAATGTGCTACCATTATTTAAGAAAGGTGGTAAGGGCAAACCAGGGAACTATAGACCAGTGAGCGTGACATCAGTGGTGGGCACGTTGTTGGAGCGAATACTGAGGGACAAGATGTACATGTATTTGGAAAGGCAAGGACTGATTAGGGATAGTCAACATGGCTTTGTACGTGGGAAAGCATGTCTCACCAACTTAATTGAGTTTTTTGAAGAAGTAACAAAGAGGATTGATGAGAGCAGAGCAGTAGATGTGATCTATATGGACTTCAGTAAGGTGTTTGACAAGGTTCCCCATGGAAGACTGATTAACAAGGTTAGATCTCATGGACTACAGGGAGAACTAGTCATTTGGATACAGAACTGGCTCAAAGGTAGAAGACAGAGGGTGGTGGTGGAGGGTTGTTTTTCAGACTGGAGGCCTGTGACCAGTGGAGTGCCACAAGGATTGGTGCTGGGTGCACTTCTTTTCATCATTTATATAAATGATTTGGATGTGAGCAGAAGAGGTATAGTTAGTAAGTTTGCAGATGACACCAAAGTTGGAAATGTTGTGGACAGTGAAGAAGGTTACCTCAGATTACAACAGGACTTTGATCAGATGAGCCAATGGACTGACAAGTGGAGTTTAATCCAGATGGAGTTTAATTCAGATAAATGTGAGATATTGAATTTTGGAAAGGCTAATCAGAGCAACACTTATACACTTAAAATGGTAAGGTCCTGAGGAGTGCAGTTGAACAAAGATACCTTGGAGTGCAGGTTCTTGGCCCCTTGAAAGTGGAGTTCCAGGTAAATAGGATAGTGAAGAAGGCATTTGGTATCCTTTCCTTTATTGGTCAGAGTTCTGAGTGTAGGAGTTGGGAGGTCATGTTGCGGCTGTACAGGACATTGGTTAGGCCACTGTTAGAATAATGCATGCAATTCTGGTCTCCTTCCTATCTGAAAGATGTTGTGAAACTTGAAAGGGTTCAGAAAAAATTTACAAGGATGTTGCCAGGGTTGGAGGATTTGAGCTATAGCGAGAGGTTGAATAGGCTGAGGCTGTTTTTCCTGGAGCATCAGAGGCTGCAGGATAACCTTATAGAGGTTTATAAAATCATGTGAGGCATGGATAGGATAAATAGACAATGTATTTTCCCTGGGGTGGGAGAGTCCAGAAGTAGAAGGCATAGGTTTAGGGTAAGAGGGGAAAGATATAAAATAGACCTATGGGGCAACCTTTTTATGCAGAGGATGGCTCATGTATGGAATGAGCTGCCAGAGGAAGTGGTAGAGGCTAGTATAATTGCGACATTTAAAAGGCACCTGGATGTGTATATGAATAGGAAGTATTTGGAGGGATATGGGCCAGGTGCTGGCAGGTGGGACTAGTTTGGGCTGGAATATCTGGTCAGCATGGACGAGTTGGACCGAAGGGTCTGTTTCCGTGCTGCACATCTCTATGACTCTATAAAAGTATATAGTAACATTCACTGCATCTGTGAGCAGTGAATGATAGAACATTGTGATTGGTAAGCTGGTTAGTACCCCTACATTTACCCCTTACCTCACACTACAGGCAATTTAGTACGGCCAATTCACCTGACCCTGCACATCTTTGGATGGTGGGAGGAAACCGGAGCACCCGGAGGAAACCCACGCAGACACGGGGAGAACGCGCAAACTCCACACAGTCAGTCGCCTGAGGTGGGAATTGAACCCGGGTCTCTGGCGCTGTGAGGCAGCAGTGCCACTCTTGTCCCAGCTCCTTTTTGATGATGACTTCACTGGCTTGTCTGGCATCTAGCATACAAAGCGAGAGAAAAAGAGAGAAAGACAGAGTTTTTGTTTTCAAACTAGCAGTGCAGCAGTGCTTAATGGCTGTCATAAAGCTGTGTTCATCATAGTATGCTGGTCCACACAGACATGTCAGTCTTCCAATACATTCCTGATTAAGGGCTTCTGCTCCTTGGATGCTGCCTGACCTGCTGTGCTTTTTCAGCACCACTCTAATCTAAACTCTGGTTTCCAGCATCTGCAATCCTCACTTTTGCCTACCAATACATATAGACTCGGCGTTGCAGTTGCTTTTTAATCCAATTTTTAAATTACGACACAAGATCCACAAGAGGTAGTTTCTACAGAGAGGGATAGTCAGCAGTGTAATTTATTTCTTCATTATCTCTGTACTGTTGGGAGATCACAATCTAATTTGTGGTAAGTTGCATCTCTCTATTTGAGGGCTTGCTATTTCAAATTCTATTGGCACCATCTAGTGTGACAATCCATGGTTCCTCTCTGGGCTTTACCAGATAGTCATTAAACTTATATCCACAGAAAGCCTTCACCTGAATGCACTCTTTTAAAATCATGTATTGTGATTAAAGTTTCAATATTTTCACATGTAATCCAGGTTATCGTCTGTAATTATAATAAGCCATCAATATTTCTTCACATACATTGCAGGAAAATTATTACTTATGTCACTCTTTAATTGAAAGTGCACCATGCCTTGTCCAGATCAGCAGTATCAATTGACAGAGCCTGCTATTAAAATGTGGGGTGTGTGGAAGGGTAACTCTGAAACTAATCCATAGAAAAAATATTTCAATGATTCAGAAGTCAATCTGTAAAACAGGCTGTCTAGGCGCTTGGAGGACAAAGAGTTAATCCATTCAAATACAAATTAGATCAGAACTTTTTGCCAAAATTAACATCTCAAAATGAAGCATATAAGTAATTTGAAATATGGTGTGTGATTAGTGAAGAGTGCCTGAAAGGAATGGATTATTCGATATCTATACAGGTCTCCACCATTGGGATTTCTCTTCCCCTTCTGGCATGTTGTGGATTAATTTATTGAGATTAATTGCTTACAGCAATCAACATGACTGTTATCATTGTTTGTATAAATGCATTACTAGCTCCCAGCTGTGAATCAGAAGCAGAAACTCCTCCTAGCTCGCCCCTGACCATAGCCTCAACGTTTGACTTCGGAGTTTGGGTGAAAGTGTAGTCCCATACAAAGTCATTGAGAAATGCTCCAGAAAGAGCTGAAATCATGGCTGAGAAATAAATGCAAATTATGTCTTTCATTTTTACGCATGCTAACACAGATTTATATTTGTTGCGCATTGGTAATATTAAAATAATTTGTAAATGGAGAACTTGTACTCTGAATTCTACATTGACTTTCCATTGATGCTGGGCAAACAAAGGAATAAAAATGTATCTTTCAGCATCAAATAATAATTTCAACACAACATAAAACATTTTACAACAACTGTGCAATAAACAGATTTTGCAATAAAGCAATTGTTATATGTGCAACTGCAAACACTTGCTCTCAATGTGTGAGCCTACATAAGACTTGATATACCAGCTTTGTGCCCCCTGTGTGAAACCCACAAGAGAAATATGTTCGGGCTTAATTTCTTCATTACTTACATTAAATGAACTGAATCTTAATCAAATTAAATGCTGTACCACTTCGATCAGATGTGTATGTGGTTATTTTTTCACTTATCCTACACCTGTTCTTTCCATTAAATATTATGATTATAATATATGATCTTTTCCCACAGCTGATCTTGAAATGATATTATAAAAATTAGCATTATGTCAGCAATGCATTCCAACTGCCAATACAACACTAGCAGGAAATGGTAAGAATAGATTGTTAACAACAAAAAGAAACTATTTTTGTTTCATATTATTTAATAGATTTTAGACTCCAGCTAAGCAACTTTGTCAATCAACTCAGAAGATACCATTATTTTGAGGAAAAGCAATAATCTAGCCAATATTTATCTGTCATCCAACAACATGAGAAAACAAATTATCTGGTCATTATCATTTGTGGGACCATTTTTAACATGAAATAACAAAGTGTCTGTTCTGATATTTTTGACATCTTTTTGGTAAAAGTATTGCCAATTTCCACAAGATATTTTTAGTGAAGAGTTAGCTGAACAGTAGACATTGGTGAGGGAAGGTTGAAATAGATTTTCTATAGTGTTATTTGGTTACTTTTGTAGTTCAGCAAATACTTATATTGAACTTTCAGGAAACTACATTGTGAGAATAAAATCCATTCTTCGGTACACAGCATTACATATAATACACAAGCTATTCAAGTGAGTTGCTCCGTGAAGTGTTAATGCTCTAGTTGCTTCTCAGTCACTTTACTTCAGTTAATCCTATCAGTGTAATCTTCTATTCACTTCTCCCTTAACACAAAGACATTTGAAAGCTATTTACTGCGACTGCTCCAACAGGCAGCAAGTTCCACATTCATGTTATTATGTGTTGATTTTTTTAAAATCAATTTATTAATGAACATCTCATATTTATCAAGTTTGGGCTCGCCAACATTGGAAACACCATCTGCTAAATCTATTCTAGCAAACACTAAGGTTAATACTCTACCATAAAGAGTGTCCATTCCAATGAAAATGCATTAGAAGTTGGGAATCCTGACCCAAAACCAGCACTTTCCATTTTAACAGGGACAGGGTTTCAGATGGTCCACAGTTTGCATGTGCATGAACCGAGGGTGCAGATGGCCATATAAATGTTATGATGCTGATAGCAGAAGTGTGCTGATGAACAAAGCTTCATTACACCATGAGCCATATCAAAATCATAGTTTTGTTTAATTACAAAAAATGTTCAACTTGTCTCTCCTTGTTACTGTTACCCGTAAGAAAAGAGACAATCAGCAGATTCCATCAATGGAATCAAAAATCACTCCTTTATTAAAAATTAACAATAACTAGTAAAATTGGGGAAGAAGTAAGCTAGTATACATAATTACACTACATCTCCTTGATCCCAAAAATACGCAATCTCACAAAAGTCAGGATGTAAAGTGTCTGCAGTAGAAAGTTTTGTTTATTTTTGTAAACTTGTAAAAATGTTAAATTTCTAATAAAAATATCTATATAAAAAAAAAAGAAATTGTGAGTTTAAAATAAGGACAAATAGAAAAACGCCACAAATATACATGACTTGATGAGTCAAACAAGGCTCAAAATGTTAACTTGATTTCTCTCTCCACAGATGCTGCCAGACCTGCTGAGTTTCTCCAGCAATTTCTGTGATTGGTTCAGATTTCCACTGTCCACAGTGTTTTACCTTTATTTGAGGGAAAACACCACAATGGGCCAAATATTCAAACTGAAAGGGTTAACAAAGTGAAAAGAGCTCTCAGGGTCCAGTTATTACTTATCACCATGATTATGATGCTGGCAGCCATAGAACCGAAGAGAGGTGTCAAATCATACCAATTCAGATGGCAAGTCAGTTAGACATACGTCTCTAATGGTAGTAGTTTGGCTTTCAGAGTTTAAGGCAGAGTTCTGGATGCTCACTTTTGGATTTTTCTCAGGCTCCTGGAGTTAGGCAGGTTTGGGGACTGACAGATCAACATCCAAGGAACCTCAGCACCTGTGATTATCCAATAGTTACAAGGTTTGTATAATCTAAGTGGACAAGAGTGGGGACTGCAGGGAGGATGAGCGAACTGTCAATGGCACGGTGGTATAAGGAGCCATTAAAATTGAGTGGGGAATATAAACGGGAAGTAGTTGTGGTAGGTAACAATATAATTAGGGAGACAAATAACATTCTCTGCAGCCATGGGTGTAAGTGCAAATTCTGAAGGCTGTGTTGCCTGCTCAATGCCATGAGTATGTGACCTCAGGGCTAGACAGGAGTTAGACTGAGAGGGATGGGATCTGATTGTTATCCTCCATAATGACATTGATAGGACTAGAAAGTAGGTTCTGCTGAAAGAATTTGAAAACATGCCAAACAAATTTAGATTTCTTTCAGTAAATAACCAGAGGGATAGATGAAGGAGAACCACCAGTAGTTATATATTTAATTTTCCAAAAAACTTTCAATAAGTCATTGTCATAGGATCATAGAGATGCACAGCATGAAAACAGACCCTTTTCTCCAACCCGTCCATGCCGACCAGATATCCCAACCCAATCTAGTCCACCTGCCAGCACTCGGCCCATATCCTTCCAAACCCTTCCTATTCATATACCCATCCAAATGCCTCTTAAATGTTGCAATTGTACCAGCCTCCACCATTTCCTCTGGCAGCTCATTCCATTCATGTATCACCCTCTGTGTGAAAAAGTTGCCCCTTAGGTCTCTTTTATACCTTTCCCCTCTTACCCTAAATCTATGCCCTCTAGTTCTGGACTCCCCCAGGGAAAAATCCTTTTCTATTTATCCCATCCATGCCCCTCATGATTTTATAAATCTTTATAAGGTCACCCCTCAGCCTCCGATGCTCCAGGGAAAACAGCCCCAGCCTGTTCAGCCTCTCCCTATAGCTCAAATCCTCCAACCCTGGCAACATCCTTGTAAATCTTTTCTGAATCCTTTCAAGTTTCACAACATC
>NC_057723.1:5560448-5593151 GCF_004010195.1 Chiloscyllium plagiosum
CTAGGCAGAAGATGAGGTGCTCTTCCTCCAGGCGTCATGTTGCCATGGTCTGGCGATGGAGGAGGCCAAGGACCTGCATGTCCTTGGCGAAGTGGGAGGGGGAGTTGGCGTGTTCAGCCACGGAGCAGTTGGGTTGGTTGGTGCGGGTGTCCCAGAGGTGTTCTCTGAAATGTTCCGCAAGTAGGCAGCCTGTCTCCCCAATGTAGAGGAGGCCACATCGGGTGCAGCGGATGCAGTAAATGATGTGTGTGGAGGTGCGGGTGAATTTGTGACGGATATGGATGGATCCCTTTGGGCCTTGGTGGGAAGTGAGAGGGAGCTGTGGCCACAAGCTGTGGCCAAGGGATCCTTCCATATCTGTCACAAGTTCACCTGCATCTCCACACACATCATTTACTGCATCCGCTGCACCCGATGTGGCCTCCTCTCCATTGGGGAGACAGGTTAGTCCTTCTTAAATTCTTTTTGCTAAGGCAGATACTGTTTTCTCTTCTGAAAGAGTCTTGGACCAGAAGCATAATCTTAGAGTAAGAGATCACACAGTTAGAATAGAGATAATGAGGAATTTATTCTGTCAGCAGGTAGTCAATCTGTGGAATTCTTTACTTCAAAGGGTTATTGAGGCTGTTTCGTTAAGTATGTTCAAGGCTAATACAGGCAGGTTTTTAATCAGTAAGGGAATCAAGGGTTATGTGGAAAAGGCAGGAAAGTGGAGTTGATAATTATCAGATCAGTCATGATCTCATCGAATTGTGGAGCAGACTCAATTTGCCGAAGTCTTCACCGGCTCCTACATCTTATGCTCTTATATTTTATGGAAAGACATTTGTGAAGCATGTCCTGCAGTAATGTTTCTTCTTTCCATGTAAATATCCCTTTGAAAACTCAATCAAATAAGGATTCGTTCACAGCCATTCTGTCATTATTATATTGTAAGTGAGGAATTGGATATAAACCTGTTTTTGTTATTGGAGTTATTTTTCCATAATCCCTTCAGAATCTGGACAAGCATTTGATTGTGGAATTAAGAAAACTGGAGAACTTCCAAACAGCTTTGACTAGGCGTCCTGATAAAAGGTTTTTGCCCGAAACGTCAATTTTCCTACTCCTCGGATGCTGCCTGACCTGCTGTGCTTTTCCAGCACCAATCTAATCTAGACTCTGATGTCCATCATCTGCAGTCCTCACTTTTGCCTACTCAATCAAATGATTTTCTAATGTATTTACCGTCTGTTTTCACCTGAGGTCGTTTTTCCCAACTTAAATGATAAGGATATTGTTTAATGATTCTAATTCCCCTATATGCACTTTGTATCCGGGTAAGGTTGTATAACCTGGTTCATCTTTGTTTTCATGGAATGTGGACAGCAGTGGCTGAACCAGCATTTATTGCTCATCTCTTGTCACCTTTGAGAAGGTGGTGAGGAGGTGTCGTCTTGAATGCTGCAGTCCATTTTTCGAGGTAGATCCATAATGCCATTAAGGAAGGAATTACAGGATTTTGGCCCAGCAACACATGGTGTAAGTAATCTTATTAAATCCTCCCATGTTTGTACTCTAAATACGAGAATATGGTGTCTCATTGTCCAATATTTCAATATTAGCTGGTAAGAGATTCACTTTATTATTTGTCTACATCTCCTATCTAACTTTTAATGTCTCTGTCATCCTCCACTATTCTTACCATTTGGTATATTTGTTCAGTCTTATCTTCCTGTCCATGATATAATCGATTTAATGTGGTGAAGTGACTTAACCAATTCCTCCTCTTATGATCTAAGGTGTCTATTAGATAATTTACTTTACCAGCTAATTACTGATTCACCGATGTCCTTTAGAGAAGGAAACTACCATCCTTACCTGGTCTGGCATACATGTGACTCCAGATCCATAACAATATAGGTGACTCTTTTGGGCTATTAATGATGTGCAATAAATGCTGGCCTGGCCAGCAATGCCTGCATCTTGTCATTGAATTTTTAAAAAAAGACTTTCTAATTAATCTTGTATCATCAATAGATCTGGCATCCAGAGATTTTTCCTGTGAAGGTAAAAGACTAACCCTTCATCTCTTATTTGAAATGTTCTGGGTTCAACACTTTTCATCCTATTCTTTGATTTTTGCCAATAAAATTTTTAAATACCGCTGCACTACTTTGCATGCTACTGTGAATGTCTTTCGAAACATAGATATATAAGCCACCATTGAAGATTCATCATACTGTTATAAAACCGTTTCATTGATCAATTTTAGTGGCCCTCACAGATCACGATCATAGCTGAATTCAGATGGATTAAACCCTGTAGATTTATTTGGGGAATATAAGATCATAAAACTATAAGATATAGGAGCAGAAATTAGGTCATTCAATCATGGCTGATTAGTTTCTCAACCCCATTCTCCTGCTTTCTCCCCATAACCCTCGATCCCCTTGATACTCAAGAACCTATCTGTCTCAATCTTAAGTATTATCTGTCTCATTAAGTATACTCAATGACCTAGCCTCCCCAAACTTCTGGGGCAGTGAATTCCATAGCGTCAATACTCTCTGGCTGAAGAGATTTCTCCTTATCTCCATTCTAAATGGTCTTTCCTTTACTCTAAGTCTGTGCCCTCAGGTCCTCATCTCTCCTACTAATGGAAGCATCTTCCCCACATTCACTCTGTCCAGGACGTTCAGTATTCTGTATGTTTCAATTAGATCCCCACCAATCCTTCTAAACTCCATTGAGTGTAAATCCAGAGTCCTCAAATGCTCCTCATATGTTAAGTTTTTCATTCCTGGGATCATTCTCATGAACTTCCTCTGAACCCACTCCAGTGCCAGCACATCCTTCCTGAGATATGGTACCCAAAACTGTACACAATATACCAAATCTGGTCTGACCAAAGCCTTACAGAGCCTCAGAAGTATATCCCTGCATTTATATTCAACTCCTCTCAAAATAAATGCCATCATTGCATTTGCCTTCCTAACTATTGACTCAACCTGTAAGTTTTCCTTGAGAGAATCCTGGATTAGAACTCCCGAGTCTCTTTGCACTTCAGATTTCTGAATTTTCTCCCCATTTAGAAAATAGCCCATGCTTCTATTCTTCTTAATAAAGTGCATGTCCACAAATTTTCCCACATTCTACTCCATCTGCCACTTCTTTGCCCATTCTCCTAACCTGTCCAAATTCTTTTGCAGCATCCCCGCCTCCTTAATGCTACCTGTCCCTCAACCTATCTTTCTATCATCTGCAAATGTAGCCAGAGTGTCCTCAGTTTCTTCACCTAGATTGTTAATGTATAAAGTGAAAAACTGTGGTCCCAATCTGAGCCTTGCAGAACACCACTTGTCACCAGCTGCCATCCTGAGAAGGACCCTTTTATCCCCACTCTCTGCTTTCTGCCAGACAGCCAGGCATCCATCCATGCCAGCACCTTGCTTCTAACACAATGGGCCCTTACCTTACTCAGTAGCCCCCTGTGCAGCACCTTGTCAAAGGCCTTCTTGAAGTCCAGGTAGATAACATCCAATAGTTCTCCTTGATCAAACCTTCTCCTTACTTCCTCAAATTATTCTAGAAGATTTGTCAGGCATAACCTCCCCTTGATGAAGCCATGCTGACTTTGCCTTATTTTACCATAGACTTCCAACTATTTTGAAATCTCATCCTTCATGATGGTTATTTTCCCTCTTTTGCCTTATTCCCTTTTTAAACAGAGGTGTCGCATTAGTGATTTTCCAGTCCTCTGGGACCCTCCCTGATACTAACGATTCCTGAAAAGTCACCACCTATGCCTCTGCTATCCCTTCAGCTATCTCCCTGAGAACTCTGAGGTGTAGTCCTTCTGATGCAGATGATTTATCCACCTTCAAGCCATTCAGTTTTTCTAGCACCTTCTCTTTGGTGATGGCCACCATACTCAGCTTTGCCACCTCACTGTCTTGAATTTTTGGGATATTACTCATGCCTTCCACCATGAAGACTTACATAAAGTAATTATTCAGTTCCTCAGCCATTTCCTTGTTCCCCACTACTATCTCACCAGCGTCCTTTTCCAGCAGCCCAATGTCCATTTTTGCTTCTCTTTTGCTCTTTATATATTGAAAGAAACTCTTATAGTCTTCCTTTATATTACTGCTCTTCTTCAGGGCAGTAAGCGCTGAAGAAGGGCTTATGCCCGAAACGTCGATGATTCCTGAAGAAGGGCTTATGCCCGAAACGTCGATTCTCCTGCTCCTTGGATGCTGCCTGGCCTGCTGCGCTTTTCCAGCACCACACTTTTCAACTCTGACCTCCAGCATCTGCGGTCCTCACTTTCTCCTACTTCCTTTATATTACTAGCTAGCTTATCCTCATATTCAATCTTCTCCCTCCTTATTTCTTTTTTTGTTGCACTCTGTTAGTCTTTGTAAGCTTCCCAATCCCCTTGTTTCTTAATATCCTTTGCCATATTATATGCAATCGCTTTTGCTTTTATGCTATCCCTGACTTCCTGAGACAGTGATGGTTGCCTCATCCTCCCTGCACCATGCTTCATTTTCCTGATGAATTTCTGCTGTGTCTTCTGAATTACTCCCAGAAACTCTTGCCATTATTGTTTCACTGTCTTTCCTGCTAGGCTCCTCTCCCAGTCAATGCTACCCAGCTCCTCACTCAGGCCTCTGTAGTTGCCTTTATTCAGCTGTCATACCATTACCTCTGATTCTATCTTCTCCTTCTCAAATTGCAGAGTAAATGCAATCATATTATGATCACTGCCTCCTAAGGATTCCTTCACCTTAAGCTCCTTTATCAATTCTGCCTCATTGCACAACACTAAATCCAGTATTGCCTGTTCCTACAAGCTGTTCCAAAAAGCCATCTCGTAGACATTCCGCAAATTCCTTTTCTTGCAATCCACTACCAACCTGATAATCCCAGTTCACCTGCATATTGAAATACCCCATGATTTGCCCCTGTAACTTTGCCTTTCCTACACATCTTTTCCTGGTGTATCTTGCACCCTGGCTCTTGATTACTATTTGGAGACCTGTACATAACTCCACCAAAAGTTTTTTTTACTGTGGTGGTTCCTCAATTCTACCCACACAGATTCGACACCATCCGATCGTACTTCATTTGTTACTATTGATTTAACTTCATTTCTTACTAATGAGGCAACCCAGCCCCTCTGCCCACCTGCCTATCTTTTCGATAGGATGTATATCCTTGAATATTCAGTTCCCAATCTTGATCCCCTGGTAGCTAGATCTCCATGATGCTCAATACGTCATACCTGCCAATTTTGATCTGCACCACAAGCTCATCTACCTTATTCCTTATACTGTGTGCATTCAGATATAACACCTTCAGTCCTGTATTAACTGTCCGTCTTTTCATTTGTCCAGTGTGCTTGAAGTGATTGCTAACCCTTTCCATATACTCTGTCCTATTTGTGCTGTGCTGGAGATTTTAATAACATTTTCAGAGTTCTGCACTCTCACCTCCTCCTTTAATTCAGGTTTTCTAATTTTCCCTATAACTGAACATCTGGCAAAACCAAACCTTTGTCACAATCATGAGGGAACAATTCACAATCATAATGGTCACAACAATATGTCTTTATCATTGTCTCCGAAGTCTGAAGATATGTCTCTAAAACTCTTCATTTCTGTGATTATATATTGTAGACTTCAATTTTTTGTACCCAAGTTATTTATTACAACTTGAAACAAATTAGACATAAAGTTGGAACCTTGATCCAACTGTATTTCTATTGGTAGTCCATAATGAGTAAAAGTATGAGTTAATTACTTCTTCCCTAATTTAGATGTAATTGTCTTCAAAAGAATGGTTTCTGAAGATTGACTTGTAATATCCATAATTGTAAGGCAATATTGGTGTCCCACTTTCATTTTCAGGAATAGCCCTAAACATTCAATGTGTGGTTTGGAATGGTTGTTTATGGGTTTAATTATAATTTGAAGTGTTTTTTCACTACATGATGTGCATAGCATATTTTACAGAACTGTTATATGTCCTATGAAGAGTTGGCCAGAAAAATTCTTAGTTTATCAATGTATGAGTTATTTGTATTCCTATATGTTCCACCATAGGAATTTCATGTTCTGCCCACAACATCTCTTTACACTATCTGGATATACCACTACCTAATGAACAATCTATGGATTTGTGAGATATCTCCACTTTCTCATCGGAATTCCATTTTTAATGCACGCTGTAATTTCTTCAGCCTCAGCTTCAATGTGGGCTGCTTCTGTTAACTTGCTTCACTCCAAATCTGCTTGTTGAACCTCAATTAAAGAAGACAGGCAGAAAAAATATTTGTATTTTATACATATTTAAAGAAAGATTTGGCTATGCTAATAACTGCTTGTGGTTTCACTTTGACCTCGAGCAATGGATTTTGTTCAGTCATTGCTCTGGTCATGACGCATGATGGGAAAATACCTGGAATTTAATTCTGTAACTGTCCCCATAGCTTTAACCTCTCTGTTACTTCCTGCGATTAGGAGTTCAGTTGCAACTTTTGTTTCTGCAAAATCATTAGCTATAAGTAAGTCAATCCATCCCCAAATAATTGCTGAACAATGCTATTGTCAATGTTCCAGAAATTAAGTCACATTTAGACTGCACTTTGTATGAAGAGATAGGCATGTATTCTCCACTATTTCCATTTATTGAAACTTTGTTTTTCAATGCACTCTTTGAATAAAAAAAATCTTTCTCCTGAAAAAGGCTTTGACTCGTTTAATATAGTAATGGGTTTAGCAGTATCATTTCAGGAATGAGGGGTTACTTTTCTTTGTGAAATTCATTTATATCTCTATTCTTATATTCCTCTCCTGCACTCAAAGCAGTGTATACCTTCACTCTCATGATCCATGGTATCTTCTTTCTGAGCTCCTATCTTTGGATTCACTTTTACAAACTCTCATGGTTCCTAAGTGCTTCCCGCTTCTTGCCCCCTGAAAAAAGGTAGATGAGAAGGAGGCTGGGTGAACACAGCAAGCCAGGCAGCATTAGGAGTTGGAGAAGTCAATGTTTCAGGTATAACACTTCTTTAGGACTGACTCAAGGCGTCTCATTTTGTTACAATGGAAACACGCCTCCAATTTTCACTTCCATCCTTAACACCTTCCTTTCCCATCTGAAGAGGAATTGCCAAAGCATTCTCAGCCTTATCCTGTAATTGCCTTCCTTGCACTCTCCTACATTCTAGCAGTCTCTGATTTATGGAGAGGTTGTAAAAGGTTTGATTTCATTGATCTCCATCACCACAGCCTGTCGACCTGTTGGAACCTTTTGATATTCAACACTGGTTCCAATCACCAGAGGAAGTCAAGTTTTAAATTTGTCAAAGAGAAAAATTTCTCACAGAATTTCTTCAATGTTTATACACAAGAACTATATTCAATGGTCAAAATTACTTTCCTTTACCCTTGCAAATTCAGGGTTGGCTTGTTGAGGCTGTTATTTTAAGTTCCAAGACTTTTGCCTGTATGCTTCAGGATCTAATTCATAGACACCAAGAATAGCTTTTCCTTTCATTGCACCACTTCCTCTGGCAGCTTATTCCATACCCATACCACCCTCTGTGTGAAAACATTGCCCCTTATGTCTCTTTTATATCTTTCCCCTCTCACCCTAGACCTATGCCCTCTAGTTCTAGAATCCCTGATCCCAGGGAAAAGACTTTGCCTATTTACCCTATCCATGCCCCTCTTACCCGGAGGAAACCCACGCAGACACAAGGACAATGTGCAAATTCCACATAGGCCGTCACCTGGGGGTTGAATAAAAGTCCTGGCACTGTTAGGCAGCAGTGCTAACCACTGAGCCACCATGCCACCCTTTACACAGTTGCTGAAATATGGGGGTCTCGCCATCACCACATGAGTGGTAATAGTTGTATCACGCGAGTTCAAGGATTTTCTCCTCATACAAGATAAGGACATCAATGTGAGCTATCTGGCCACGTCTTTCAGTCCACTTACGTGCCATTTTCAACTGCAATGAGACAAAGGAAGGGATTGAGTAAGATGAAAGTGGTTGGTGCCATTAATTGTTAGTGGTACAACTGCAGGAAAAGGAGTGTGGTGAGTTGGAAGCACAGAGGACAGGAAAGTTTAATAGTAAGAGGAATAGAGTGTGTGAGAACCATGAGGGAAGATGGTGCATGCCTTTTTGCTCAGGGGTGTGTTTATGGGATGTTACTATATTGGAACAGCTAATTATTAATATCTACTGCATCTATTATTCTGTTAAGTTTTCCAAGATGGTTAAATTATTCTAAGTTATTCTTTCTTTCATTGTATTTTAGCTGTAATGTTTTAATAAACTGTATTTTGTTAACGTGGAGTAGTTTGACCAGTTGAATTCCATCTGGAACACAGCACATTGCATCTGCCTTTAAAATAAGAAAAAGTTAGGATCTAGGCTATCTTCTTAAAATATTTTGAGAGGTCTAGTCTGGGAGCGCGTCTGGGATCAAAATCTTTAATCCCAGTTTGGGTTGAGGATTATTGGACTCGAATGCAGTGAGTGGTAATTTGAGTGTCTTTTGTTTTGGGAGTTGCATTTGGTTGGTGTAAACAGGGTGTACCTTATGTAGTAATGGCTCTTTCGATCACTAAAAGGTTTCAGGGAGTGGACAAAGTCACTTTGGGAGTTTTACAGAAAGTAAGCAAGGCAAAGCTTTCTGAATTTGCAAACAAGCTGGAGTTGGATATGACTGCGCCTGTGAGGAAAATGGAGATAGTTGTGGCAATCGTGCACCATTTATGATTGTCAGGAATGCCATAAAAATGGCTAAACATCAATTGAAAATGAAGCAGCTGGAGGAAGAAAAGTAAATGAAACAGTTTGAATTACAATTAAAAGCAGAGGAAAAAGAAAAGGAGAGGAAGACCTGTTGAGACTCCAGAAACACCTACTGCTGAATCTCAAAGCTAAAAACTAAAAACTAAAATGCCGGGTCTGTGTGAGTTGGCCATCCAGGCTGCTTCTATTGTTCCAAAGTAAAAAGAAACACTCCAAGAGCTCCCAAGCTGTTGCTTTATGGGCCTTCACTAGACGGCTCACTACCTCTATCTTAAAACCTCGCTCCAAAAAAGAACAGGACAAAACACACCTCTTAAAGCTATAGCATCATCACATTAGATGCATGGTTGAGAAATGGAGAGTGAGGGGAGTGAGAGTAGAAGTATTTTCTGTGTTTCAACCTTTATTTTCCAGCTTTGAACACAGTGCCACAGAGGAATTGCCCCAGGCCGACCTTGGGACCCAGCAGCCTCCTTCAGTCTTCCCAGGTTGCCTGACCAGCCCACCCTCTGGAATGAAAACTGGGAGAGCAGGTGACTGTTCATAAAAGGCAGAGTCACAGAGCACAGATTTCTCCTGCCTCTGCTCATCAGGCTCTAGAACATAAATCATGATCTCTGTTGCAGCTATGGGACTTTACAAGACAGTTGTGTCATAAAGGGTTTTCTTTGCCTTAAGATAATGCAGAATGTTCTGAGCAGGGGACAGTATTCATTGAAAAAAAACCTCTCTGAGAAACAGGTTTATGAGATCTGATTGCAATGGGGAAAGAAGTGCAAACTGAAACTGACTGAAAATCCAGTGATATGTTTCATAAGGTGGCACTGAAGGAAGGACAGCTGCACTCAGTTGAGGAGAGAGTGAAAGAGAGAGAGATAGAGAGAGAAACACAGAGACAGAGAGTAGGATAGAAAAGCTAGCTACTGCTGTGAAGATCAGGAAAAAAACTGCTTTTGTCTGAGAAACAAAATACAAAGCTGATAACAGCTGGTTCTTGGGACAGGCAAGACTTTTGGAGATTTAAGGAACATGAAGTCACTGATGGTGGGCTTAAAGATTTGACCTGGTGCATCAGGAAGTCTATAGCATCTCCAAATTTGCAGATAACACGAAGCTAGTTGAGAAGGTGTACTATGAGGAGGATGCAATTTGGACAAACTGAGCGAGTTTGGACAAACTGGGCAAATGCATGGCAGATGTTGTGTAATGTGAATTATGTGAGGTTATCCACTTTAGTAGCAAAAGCAGGAAATCAGATTATCAACTGAATGCCTATAAATTGACAGAGAGGAATATGCAGTGAGATCTGGATGTCCCTGTACACCAGTCGCTAAAGATAAACATGCAGGTGCAGAAGACATGAAGAAAGGCAAATGGTATGTTGGTCTTCACAATGGGAGGATGCGAATACAGCAGTAAAGATGTTGTAGTGATTGGAATGAGTGTCAGGTGGATCTTGTTGACTATAAAATCCTTGATTGGGATTGTTAACCTGGCCCAATCAGGGATCTGATAATCAACATGATCTACTTGGCCCTCATGCCAATCACTATAGATGTCTTACTACATTTATGCAGAGGAGAAAGTGAGGAGTGCAGATGCTGGAGATCAGAGCTGAAAATGTGTTGCTGGAAAAGCGCAGCAGGTCAGGCAGCATCCAAGGAGCAGGAGAATCGATGTTTCGGGCATGAGCCTGAAGAGGGGCTCATGCCCGAAACGTCGATTCTCCTGCTCATTGGATGCTGCCTGACCTGCTGCGCTTTTCCAGCAACACATTTTCAGGTACATTTATGCAGAGCCTTGGTAAGACCACACCTGGAATATTGTATGTAGTTCTGGTCTCCTTCTCTGAGGAAGGTTGTTCTTGCCATGACGTGCAGGGATGGTTTACCAGGCTGATTCCTAGGGTGGCAGAATTTACAAATGAGGAGGGATTGAAATGTTTTGGATTATATTTGTTGGAGTTCAGAAGAATGATGGATGATCTCATAGAAACCTATAAAATTGTAACAGGACTAAACAGGATAAATTGAAGAAGGATGTTCAATGACAAGGAGTCCAGAACCAGAAGTTACAGTCTAAGGATACGGGGTAATCCATTTAGGACTGAGAGGAAGAGAACTTTCTTTGCCCAGAGAGTGTGAACATGCAGAATTTGTTACCTCAGAAAGCAGTCGAGAACAAAGCATTGTATGATTACAAGAAAATGTAGCATTTGAGGCTAAAGGGATCAAGAATATGAGGAGAAAGCAGAAATAGGAGACCGAGTTGAATGATCAGCCATAATGAAAATGAAGGCAGACCAGGCTCAAAGGGCTGAATAGCCTATTCATGCTCAGATCTTCTACCTTTCTATGTTTCTAAGGTGTAAACCTGCTGGAAATTTGGATACAGTTTGTGTTATAATCTTCAATGTTATGTATCAAAAGTATTGCTTAAAGCAAAATCTTTTCCTAAGGCATATTTGGGTTATCTTAGTTAGTTACAGTGAAAGGATTCCTAAGGTTGGTGTGCTAGTTGTCTGTTAAGTATAGTTTAGTCTGTTGATTTTAGTTACTTTGTTACTGTAAAAGTGTCAAAATGAGAAATCCATAGAATCCCTACAGTGTGGAAACATGCCCTTTAGCCCAACAAGACCACATCGACCCTCTGAAGACTAACCCACCCAGAATAATTCCCCTACCCTATTACTTTACATTTGCCTCTGACTAATGCAACTAACTTACACATCCCTGAACACTATGGACAATTTTGCATGGCTAATTCACCTATCCTGCACATCTTTGGATTGTGGGGGGAAACCGAAGGACCTGGAGGAAACCCATGCTGGAGAATGTGCAAACTCCACACAGATAGTCACTGGGAATCAAACCTGGGCTGCTGTTGGCTGCTGGGAGATTTATTTTTAATGTTATAGTCTCTCTGGTCATTTTAAAAACTTCATTATTTTAAAGATCTCTAAAACATCACCTCAATTTTTTACAGATAAAGCCTCCAACTGTTCAATTTTTCAGAACACTCCTCACCTTTTGTTGGTATCATCCTTGTAAATCTGATTTTGCACCAGCTCTGATGCTTCTTGTAATATGGAGATCTGAACTGAGGGTTCAGGAAGTGTTCACAGGGATAAAGTATATTGTTAGATACATGTTTGGCAAGTCCGAACTTGTCAGATCCATCAAAGGGAAAGCTTGATAAATGGAATGCTCACCTTTGCTTCCATTGCTGTGCAGCTTTGCATTTTACAAAGCAACATCAAAGATTTACTGCCAGTGATGCAAGCTGAAAGTAATGCACGATGGTCTCTGGATAACAATCTGCTTCACACTGGATGCCAGGAACTTCATACTGCACGACTGGAAGAGTCTGTCGAAAATCTGGGGTAAATGCCACATCAAAAGAAATTTAATTAGTGTGCAGAAAGTGATTTAAGTGCTTTAGGAACAGAAGCCTTGGGTTTTTATTGCTCTGTCAGGTACATTCTGCCAGTTGTAATGGTCAAATCAATGGAAGATTCACATTTGATTTTCAGTGTAAATAATCACTGTTGTAAACTTCACCACACTAATATAAAGAAAAACCCATGGAATTAGTCTAATAAACAACATTAGCTGCAGCATACCTGTGAGACGGCTAAGGTTCTAAATAGTTTCCAAACACGTGCATTACCAAATACTAGATTTGGCCTGCCTATTGTGGGCAGGACAGACCTAGACAATTTTCCACATTGCCAGGTTGATGCTAGTGTTGCAGCCAGACTGGAACAGTTTGGCTAGGGGATCTACAAGTTTTGGAGCTCATATCTTCAATGATTCCATCTATTTCCCATCAGAATGGGCTATTATGACAACTCCTATGCCCCAGTTTTGCACCACCAGGCTTCAGGAAATCCCTCTCTGAGTTCAGATGAATGAATCAGGTGCCAATGAGAGATTTCAGAGGTAACAGTTAATGTAGTGATGGCAATGGAAACCTATTCTAGATGTGCTCTGGCTTGGTCACAAAGGTAAACTTGGATGCAAGAGAAGGCGGTCTCACTAAGCTGGACAAGAATAATTGGAGGAGAAGAGTGTGGGTGAATGTTTCCAATTCTGCTGAGAATTCATTCTGAGGAGAATGAGGAAGAATCAGTCAATGGTCTCACTCACAGGAATATCAATTGTGACTAGGATTCAATCCATGTACACTTATGGGTAGAATCTAGCCATATTTAAAGTGTCCCAGATAGAACCACTAATATCAGGGACAGGAAAACAACAAAAATAACTTCCTTTCTCCTTTGTGTATACCTTTGAAACTAAGTTACAGCAACAATGCCTCTTAAAAGCATCAGGCTGAGACATGGCAAACATGTATATAAGTGTGTGTATATCTCACAGTCAGCATGTGGAATGAGTAATGCTACCTGGCCTACTGAGTATTCACAGCATTTTCTGTTTTCGTTATCGAATGAGCGATGTCAATTTCACCATCCTCCAGCTATCCTGGGAGTTGCTTTGACATTTACATGGAGCAGCAGTCCAAACATTCAAGATTAGGTCTACAGAGATGGTAAACTGGATGGCTGGATAATTCAAGCAATTTTCTTCCCCCAGTTCTGAGCCATTGTATACTGTGGTAACATTGAGATCTATTGCAAAAATAAAACAATTGCCTGGCCAACTCAGCAAGCAAATTAAAAGAACCTCCATAAAGAGGTACAAGCTGGTATTTTATATTTTGTTACAAAATTACAATTGAGAGAGACTTACTTGAAATATATTAGAAAGAACCAGCCAATTCAATGTTAATGTTTCCGATTAGATGTCAAAGGTGGGTATGGAGAGAAAACAAAAGAAAGATTTGAATTTCTATAGCTGCTGCACAACCTCAGGATATCCTGAAGCAATGACACTTTTTGCCTTTGAATTATGAATACAGTGTGGGAGTATTTATAATTTAAAAACAAAAATGTGTTATTGTTTTGGGATATCCTGAGGTTATGTAAGCAAGAACAGTCCTGGTAAGAGTATGGCGACTTTACAGTTATAGTGTGGGAGTCCTTCAGGCAAGCTTTCTGCCCAAGGCATCATGGGAACTGGTTAAACTTTCAGGCTCTTCTATGGTCGCTTGTGTCAACTCCAGGACTCACCCATACTCCAGACTGAATGCAGCCATTTGTAAAGGGCACGTTCTCAGAAATGTGAGCAGTTGTTCACAGATGAGGATGACTGTCTACCACTTTCAGGATAAGTCCATAGGTAGCTATACAGAGCAATGTAGCTACTGCAGACTCTGCTAATTTAGGGTAAAGGATGGTGGTGGGAAGGGATTGGTGAGGCGTTATGTGGGTTCTGGATTACCAGGCCAGTTACACCTCGGCCTCTCATTATATTAAAACGCATGAAGCTGCCAGTGCATTTGGGAAGTAGGCAGGAGTCCACCAAGTTCAGCCTTTAACATGACAGCAATCTGGAGAGTGCAGAAAACAACTTTCAACAGACAGACCTGGTCAGAGACAAAAAAACTGCAGATGATGGAATCCAAAGTAGATAAACAGGAGGCTGGAAGAGCTCAGCAACGAGGCAGCATCAGGAGGTGGAGAAGTCAACAATATAATCAAAACGTTGACTTCTCTACTTCCAGAAGCTGCCTGGCTTGCTGTGTTCTTCCAGCTTCCTGTTTGTCTACTTTCGTCAGACAGATCAACTATTCAAATATGTAAATTGCTCATTATCTGCTTATTTGATCCTGACCTTTGAATTTATCTATATATGCATGGGTTTCCCAGCTTCCTGGAACTTATCATGGAAAACAAATGTACAGATTAATGCAATTTGATAAGGTTGAGCAATTTTGAGGCAAGACATGCTTTAAATTTTGTAATCTGATACCTGTTTCAAGTAAAGGACTTGATTCAAGAGCGGGCTTTCATTGCTTAGGAGGTATGTTAATATTTTGGATATGAATTTTCATAACTTGCAGTTTTTGGCTTTGATATGCACTTTCAGCTATTAAACTTCAGGATTGTGCAGGAGCTTCTTTATGAAGCTGTAACCTAAGGCACAAACGGAGTAGGAACAAGACCAACAATACATTCCTGATGAAGGGCATACGCCCGAAACATTGACTCTCCTGCTCCTCCAATACTGCCTGGCATGCTGTACTTTTCCAGTGCCACACTTTTCAACAACGACATAAGAAGTCCGGGCATTCCCTGTAAACAGCTGTCATGGCACAGACCATAGGAGATAATCACAGAGTTCAACTGTCAGGAAGCAATACTCCCATTGCTGGGTATATTATCCATGGACAAACCTCCCAGACATGATGGAATCCACATAATGAGGGCTAAGGTCTGACAGATGGTATACAATATTCATAAATGTGAAGTTATTCATGTTGGTAGGAGTAACAGTAAAAAGCACTATTACTTGAATGGTACAAACTTACAGCATGCTGCTATGCAGAGAGACCTGGATGTCCTTTTGTATGTATCACAGAAGATTTGTCTGCAGGTACAACAGGTAATTAAGAAGGCAAATACAATTTTGTCCTTCATCGCTAAAGGGATTGACTTTAAAATCAGAGAGGTTATGTTGCAGCTGTATAAGGTGCTAGTAAGACCACATCGGGAGTACTGCATGTAGTTTTAGTCTCCTTACTTGAGAAAGGATGTACTGGTTTGAGAGGGGGTACAGAGGAAGTTCACTAGGTTGATTTCGGATTTGAGAGGGTTTACTTATGAGAAGAGACTGAGTAGACTGGGATTATATTCATTGGAATTCAGAAGAATGAGGGAGAATCTGATAGAAACATATAAAATTGTGAAGGGAATAGATAAGCTAGATGTGGAGAAGATGTTTCCACTGGCAAATGAAAATAGGACAAGAGGGCATAGCCTCAAAATTAGGGGGAGCAAATTTAGGACTGAATTGAGAAGGAACTTCTTCACCCAGAGGAATGCGAATCTACGGAATTCCCTGCCCAGTGAAGTAGTTGATGTTATTTGAGTAAATGTTTTTAAACCTAATATAGATATGTTTTTGAACAGCGACAACATTAAGGATAATGGTGAGAGGGCAGATAAGTGGAGCTGAGACCACAAAAAGATCAGCCATGATCTTTCTGAATGGTGGAACAGGCTCGATGGGCCAGGTGGCTGACACCTGCTCCGAGTTGTTATGTTCTCATGTTCACAACGTTCCTGCTGGAGGGTCACTCACTTTCGCAGCATCCTTAAGGAGATTACCTCTGGCTCAGATAAGCAGACATCATCGATGAAAGTCAAAGTCAGCACAATCCTTAACTTTTTTCACTTCTCAGTTCCTTCCAGTATTTTGTTGGTAATGTCTGTAGAAGATCACAATCTCAAATACAGCCCTCAAATACATCTTACAGATAACCAATGTCATGCATATGTGCTTTTCACGATTGATGAGTCCAATTGAGCAGGTTCTCTGCCTTGCTGCAGTGACCTCCTATAGGGCCAATGACAATTGAACCCATGCCCCAGAATATTATATGGGTATGTTCCAGTGCCCCAAATCCCTGGAATCTTCACAAACTGAAAGGGTTTCAGATTCAAAGGGGACTAACCAAAATGCATTCCTTTTGTGTCAATTAAAACTCCCAGAGATACTTATTCCTGGAAACAGAGTTACGCGATAGCTCCTTAGAGGCATGGATTACTCTCTGAATCCCTGGTTGATTACCTATTGACTGTGACTTTTGAGAAAATGTGTATCTCAGGTTGAGATTCAGGTTGTAAGTTTGCTTGCTGAGCTGGTAGGTTTGTTCTCAGATGATTCATCACCATGCTAGGTAACATCATCAGTGAGCTTGTGTTTATTGATGGAGTTCTTTTTCAACGCTAGGCCTCTAGGAATTCCCGTGTGTGTCTTTGTTTAGCCTGTCCCAGGATGGACATGTTGTATCATTCGAAGTGGTGTCCTTCTGCGGTCTGTGTGTAAGGGTATTAGTGATAATGGATCGTGTCTTTTGGTGGTTAATTTGTGTTCATGTATCCTGGTGGCTAGTTTCCTGCCTGTCTGATGTAGTGTTTGTTGCAGTTCTTGCAGGGTATTTTGTTTATGACATTTGTTTTGCTGATTGTTGGTATAGGGTCCTTTAGGTTCATCAGTAGGTGTTTCAATGTGTTGGTAGGTTTGTGGGCTACCATGATGCCAAGGGATCAGAGTAGTCTGGTCGTCAACTCCAAGATGTCTTTGATATATGGTAGTGTGGCGAGAGTCTATGGGCATGTTGTGTCTTCTTGTTTGAGTTTGTTGTTTAAGAATCGGCGTACTGTGCTTATCGGATACCCATTGTTCTTGAATACGTTGTGTAGGTATTTTTCTTCTGCTGCTTATAGTTCCTGGGTGCTGCAGTGTATTATGGCTCATTTAAATAATGTTCTGATGCAGTTCCCTTTGTGGGTGTTGGGATGATTGTTCCTGAAGGCAAAAGTGAGGACTGCAGATGCTGGAGATCAGAGACAAGATTAGAGTGGTGCTGGAAAAGCACAGCAGGTCAGGCAGCATCCAAGGAGCAGGAAAATTGATATTTCGGGCAGGAGCCCTTCATCAGGAAATTCCTGATGAAGGGCTCCTGCCCGAAACGTCAATTTTCCTGCTCCTCCAGCACCACTCTGATTGCCCCTGTGGTTGAGTTTCTGCTCTGTGTGTGTTGCTTTCCTATAGACGCCGGTCTATAGTTCTCCATTGTTTGTTTGTTCCACTGTGACATCGAGGAAGGGGAGTCTGTTGTTATTCTCTTCCTCTTTGGTGAACTTTATACCAGTAAGGATGCTGTTAATAATATTGAAGATTTCTTCTAATCTGTTCTATTTCATGATGACAACGGTTTCATCCATATAGCAGACCCAAAGTTTGCACTGGATCATGGGGAGGGCTGTTCATTCTAGTCTCTTCATACCTGCTTCTGCTAAGATTCCTGACATTGGCGATCCCATGAGTGTCCCGTTGATTTGTTTGTAGGTCTTGTCATTGAAGGTGAAGTGGGTGGTGAGGCACAGGTCGACTAACTTGAGAATGTCATCCTTGCTGATGGAGTTAGTGCTGTCTGGTGTTTGTGTCCTTTGTTTTAGCAGTGAGGTCAGTGTTCTTTGGCTAGGCTGATGTTAATTGAAGGACACCATGATTTTGTCCTCTTCTATCTTCATGTCTTTGATGATGTTCAGGAATTCTTGGGTGGAGTGCATGGAGTGGCATGAGTCTTCTATTAGGTATTTCAGTTTATGGTGAAGTTCCTTTGCTAGTTTGTATTTTGGTGTGCCGGAAGTGAGATTATGGGTCTGAGGGAAGCTTCGGTTTACTTTAGATAATCCATAGAAATGGTGGGTGTTGGATCTATCAGGTTTCATTCGTTGGAGATCGGTCTTGTTAATTTCGCCCAATTTGTAGAGTTTCTTCAGTCATGCTGCAATGTGGTTTTCTAGCTGTGGAGTCAGGTCCATCGCCACCTGTTGGTAGGTGTCAGCATCTGTGAGTAGTGAGTTCACCTTTTCAATATATTGTGTCCTGTTTAGGATGACAGACATGTGCCCTTTGTCTACAGGTAAGATTACAGTATTTCTGTCTTTTCTGAGTTTTTCTAGGGCTTTCCTTCCCTGTGTGTTGAGGGTGTTCCCTTCTTTCTTCCAGCTTACTGTTGGTGCTACTGTCTATTTGATGGCCTGCTGGATTTCTTCCGTAAGTCCGTTGTCTTTCAGGGTTGATTCCAGTGCTGCTGGGAAGTCCTTTTTGTCTGTGTCTCTGAAGTTGTAGACCATCCCTCTTACTAGGATGGGTTTTTTTGT
Source organism: Chiloscyllium plagiosum (assembly GCF_004010195.1). NCBI lineage: Eukaryota > Metazoa > Chordata > Chondrichthyes > Orectolobiformes > Hemiscylliidae > Chiloscyllium > Chiloscyllium plagiosum. The sequence continues at coordinate 5,579,065 of NC_057723.1, forward strand.
GTCTGTTAGTGATTGGTCCAATAGATTCCAAGCTTTGGAATTGTCTGTGTAGTTCTTTTGTGCAAGCTTGTCCAGTTTTTCTTGTAGGGCTAGTTTTTTCTTCGGTTTGCTGTTGTTTGATGCCAATGGCTCGTTCTATTGTACTTGTCCATTCCTGGTCAGTTGCATTGTGGTACAAAGTCTTTTGGTGTGAAATTTCCCATTTGTATTTGTGGAGTCAGTTGTGGACATCATGAATTATTTCTCACAACATTCTGCGGCCGTTCTGTTCTGCTATTCTTCTGACTTGTGGGGTGTTGAGAGGTGGTTTGTACTTGACATGTCTTGGTAATACCTGTTTCCTGAGGCATTCATGTCGGAAATACAATCGGTCGCGGGTGGCGTTCAGTCAGATTGCATTGGTTTCCCTTCTTTGAGTCAGTTTGAGTGTTGTAGATCATCCCTCTTATTGTGCCCATAGGTGTTTGCGATTTTTGAGATGATTTGTAGTTCAGGTTGAGGTTCAGGTTGTAGGTTGCTCACTGAAGGAGACCATGACTTTGGCATCTTCTATCTTTGTGTCTTTGATGATGTTCAGGAATTCTTGGGTGGGGCAACATATCCATCCTGGGACAGGCTAAACAAAGACATGCATTGGAAATTCCTAGAGGCCTGGCTTTCAAACCGGAACTCCATCAATAAAGACATCAATTTGGACCCCATTTACCAATCTCTCAGAAACAGAACCGGAAGTGATAACACCCATCGTAACAGACCAAGACACATAAATAGAAAGCGGGACAGAAACACCAGCACTTCACTGGAGGCTCACTGATGATGTTACCTAGCATGGTCATGAAATGTCTGAGAGCAAACCTACCAGCTCAGTGAGCAAACTTACAACCCGACATATTGATGGTCAGGAAAGGAATAACAGAAACAAATTCAGTACTGGAGATACAATTGAGCAAACACTCAGGATTCTGAAGATGGTAATCCAGGGTCAAAGCAGGTGAGGGGTGGGCATGGGGGTGTGAGGTCTAATCTTCATATGGTCCCTTCAATTTGTAGAACTGACAAACTATTATAGATCATCATCACATTGCTTGAATCGGTCAGGAAATACAACAAACATATGCTGACATGTTCAACCTCCTGATATATTGCTCCTTCCTCAACAACAAGCCATCCTGAACATGAAAATTCAGTAATAAGTGTCTAAATAGAGTAAAGGAACAGAGTGATCTTGGAGCACATGTTCATGAGTGCCAGTAAAGGATTAAAAATTACTGGGATCTGCTTCCAGAGCAATAGAATTGAAAATCAGGGAAGTCATTCTAAACTCATGTTGTGTTGACTTGATTTGAAGATACTGTCTACTCAGACTATGAGTTTCTCTTCTGAGTTCTTCATGTGACTGAACAGACCAATTTTCAACCTGTAAATCTTTGGACACATGGGACAAGCCACCCCATTAGACAGTGGAATCAAAAGTTCAGGATTTGCTTCATTTTCTTTCTTTCTCTGTCAACTCTCTGTCTTATAATTCAATATTTTAACTCCAAACATGAAGTGATTTGATACAACATTTAAGCGGCATTTGGATGGGTATATGAATAGGAAGGGTTTGGAGGGATATGGGCTGGGTGCTGGCAGGTGGAACTAGTTTGGGTTGGGATATTTGGTCGGCATGGACGAGTTAGACCGAAGGGTCTGTTTCCATGCTGTACATCTCTATGATTCTATGACTCTATAATGGGCCTTACTCCATTTGAGGTACTGATGGACAGACCCATGCCTACTGCGACCAGGCCTCCTGTCCTCTCTCCAGATATGGCTCTGCTTCTGACACAGGATCTCTGATTGATTATACTAAGGCCCTGTCTCAACTTATCGTTTAGAATCATGACATTGTCAAAGCGGCCATTCCTGTTCCTACTACTGATCCCATACATTCTTTCCAGTCAGGGGAGTATGTTATGATTAAATCGTTTGAAAAGAATTCTCTGTCTCCAAGATGGAAAGGTCCATTCCTTGACCTTCTGGTGACCTGAACTGCACTCAAGGTCCAGGGGAGACCAGAATGGACTCATGCTATACAGTGCAAGAGGGCACCACCCCAAGAGAAACGCTAGCTGAACTCTGCAAAGTTGCCTGCAAATCCTACAACCGCAGATGGCTCAGCATGATTGTATTACACATATTACATTGTTTTTGCTTATTTTTCTGATATTGCATGTATTTGGTTGGGGCCCTCGGTTTCACCTGGTGGCCTCCAACAAGGAAGAATTGCATTTCAACACCTTTCTTTATATGACACATCTTTATGCAATGAAGGTCAACCACTCTAGCTGCTGGATTTGTGCACACATTGCTTCCCATTCTAAAGGTGGGATTCCTTTGAGAGAAGTACCTTTTAACAAGTCTGACAATGCTCAATGGTGGCTACGCCATTCTGGACTGTTGTTAAATGTTTACTAAAAGATGTCATCTCTACATTTGGTGTTCCTGGATATAGGGTAGTTCTGCTGCTGTAACTATTTTTTGCATCCCATTGAGCTTCCTGAAGCTGATAGGCGCCCCATCCTTTTATGGGGACAACTCCCGCCTCCGATGGCAATCAACAGGATATAAGATGGACACATTTAAAGGCTGGTTCCAGGCTCGCTACAATTTCTCAGTCACACCTCCGTCCCTGTTCCTCAACAATGTCACGGAGACAACTACACTCCTAGAAAGTATTTGCATTAAAAGCAAACATCTTTCAGGATGGCAAACTGGTTTCAATAAGTGCCTTCACAACATTCTCCTTTCTTTGTCTGCTTACTGGTCCACTGTGGATGGAAACATTCTTAATCTCAGTGTTGCCAATAAGACCGCCAACAATTCCTCTTTTACCACCTTTTGAATTGCAATCCAACGCAATCATTTATTGGTCTTCAATAACACTTATTTCATATGTAGCCAAAGGTCTACCCCTGGCTGCCAACCTCCTGGACTGGCAGCTGTTGTTTAGGTTATATTGTTCCTTTCCTTTACCACTCCCACACTTCGCCTTTCAAGACGTCAAAGCCTTATAATCAAAAGGGCACTCACTACTTTTAAGCGCGTTTTAACTATCTTTTCCCCTCCCTACAGCATGAGGTTGAGGTTCGGTGGATTGCCACCACTCTGGAGAGATTGGCAATGCCACGTCTTCAGCCTTTGACCTGCTAAATGCAGAGATGGTCACCGTCTGCACTGTTGCTCTCCAAAATTGCATGGCCCTCAACTACCTGTGTGCCTTTGTCAGCCCTGACCGCTGTACCTACATCCTTGATTCCAGTGAGAACATTACAAACTTGCCATCCATATTCACAAGATGTCCTCCTCCCTCTGTGACACTACCCCTCATTGGGATCTTTGGACTTGGATGGGTAGCTTGCTTGGCTCTTGGGCTCCTACACTCCTCCAGGGCCTTGTGGTTCTCATTGCTGTTTTTGTTTTGTTCTTCGCTATCATTATTTTCCTGAAACAATTCTGTGCCTACTTCGGCTCCCTACTGATGCCGAATAGCCCTGTTTCGTCCCAGCTTGTATGGCTTCCTGTTTCTGATGTTCCCCCACCAGTGGATGATTTCATTGAATACTACTCTCTCGATTCTGGTGATCCTGACTCTGACAGTTACCTGGACGACTCTAAGCCCTCCGCCAGATAACCCCCCATGTCTGGCTATCTCCCTCCTTTTGCCTGTTCCTCTGAACTGCCCTCCTGATTTGGTGAAAAGAAAAAAAGAAAGGAATTATGGGAGATTTGTTAGATTTGAAGCAGCCATCTTGTCACATATTAAAAGCTTGGAAACCATTTTGAATCTCAAATTCGTATCTGCTTTCTAAGTTCATACATTCCCAGGCTCAGTGAGGTGGTTGGCCTTGCAGCTGTACTACTGTAGAATTCTTTCTCAGCATGGGAATGCTCGTCTTTTACAAGAACCTATTGCATACTAACATTTACTTATTCACTCTTAACCAACACTGTCCAGACACTACGTGACTGAGGCTATTGACTGGGCAAAGTGCCTAACCTGCTCATTATACTGCAAATAACTGTTTGCTAATTGTCAAATTATTGTAATCTATATCATCATATAATTCTCTGTATCTCGTTGGAATGACTTGTGACCATTAGGCCGACTTGTCTCTCCTTGTGAGCTCACGAGTAAACAGTCAATACTTCAAGGTTTGAGTGGCGCGATTTATTTTTCCCTGAATTGGACTGCTATGAACGAGTCACCCACTGCATAATTTCATCCCATCTCCAACATATTCAATCATGAGATGTGGGCATTTCCAGCGACCAGCATTTATTACTTCTCCTTAATTGACCTTGAAAGGCTGTTGGTGAGCTGTCTTCATGAATCGCTGCAGTCCATCTGCTGTAGGCATACCCATAGTGTTTAAGGAAGCAAGTTCCAAGATGTTGACCCAGTGACTGTGAAAGAATGGTTCAACATAGTTTCACTTCAGGCTGGTATGTGATTTGAAGGGGAACTTGCAGGTGGCGTCCACATGAATCTGCTGATTTTGTTATTCTCCATGGTAGAGGTATTGGGTTTGGAAGGCACTGTCAAGGATTAGAGGAGACCCTTTCCAGGGCAAAATAGGTAAATGCAAGAAAGATTAAAATAGACAGATATATTAAAGGACTAAGATAAAGAGTTATGGGAAGACGTTTTTGTGGAGCCTACATACCAACAGGAGTCTATTGTGAATAATGACCTGCTTCTGTCCTTTAAAGATCATGTAATACATAGTACCTGGTAATGCATGGTATGGCTTACATAACTCCTGATCCCCACCAATATAGTTGGCTCTTAAATATCCTCAAAGCTGACCTAACAATTCACTCAGCTGTACCCAAGATGAATACTCACCATTTCTCAGAGTAACTAGAGCTGAGCAAAAGACGGCCACAATGTGATATTGAATTTTTTAAAATATAAAACAACAAAAGGAATAAAACTGCACAGTTAGTAATTTTTTGCAGCCTGCATCAAGGTTGTCCAAGCATGATATTTTCTTTCATCATTTGTGGTGCGGACAGCTACATCAAAAGCAGAGCACTTAACTCAGGAAGAGCTCCAATACCAATTTCCTTACCTGCTTTAATTTCTATAATCATATTTTTAAGTCATGCTGACAGACAAATACAGCTGACAACACATTTTTGAGAAATATCCATACTGCAATGCAATGCTCAACAGGATATCCATCTTAGGGAAAATGGCCATTTTTCTCCATTCACTTAAATCACAATTTTCCTGTCTATTACCTAGGGCATAACGAGTCATTCATAATTGGGGTTTCAAACCAGTTCACTAGTTACAGGAGGCTTCTTGCTATTCATATCAATAAGGGATTACTGATATAAAATTGGAAAATCAGCCTGTTCTGGAATCAAAAGCTTTTCCCCGCACCTTCAATTTCAAGAATGGAACAAGCAAGCTTGAAATTTGTAACCACATACAATTCATAAAGATCCGTTGCTTGTCTTTGTCTGCGGAAACTCTCAGCGACAGATGTGTTCGTGGGCAAAATTCTGTCTCCGTAGCAACTGATAGCAATTGGAGTAATCATCAGCACAACCAATTTGAATGAAAATGAACCTAAAGAGATGGTAATAAGTGAAGGTTTAAAACAGCATATCCTGAATCTGATCCAAGGACATATTTATATTCGCACTTTACTCAGCGTGCTAATGGTTCAGAAGGACATATATAGAGACTGCCAAGTACACTGTTCATCTAATGCACTCTTTACATAAAATTTGCAGCAGAACAGACCACTAGCCTCAGCTGTGCTGGTGTTTAAACTCGACGCAGTTCTCCCCCATCCAATACAACCTAAATCTATAATTATATTTTTCAGTTTCTTTCATACAATCATGCATTTATTTAGCTTCCTTTGAAATGTCAATATAATTGCATTGTTGGGACATTCCAATTGCTGGTGTTTCCATCTTAGTGTCATATTTAAGTGAAAGTGGTTTGCTACAGTAACATGTTTGAGTTCTGCCTCTAATTTGGCTCAGTTGCAATACTAAAACATGCTGCTATACTTTGCTTTTCAGTTGTTGTAATTAGCTAAACCTGTCCTATCCAGTTACTTATCATAGTTAATAAGGACATACTAAGGAGATTAGCTATTAGGAGACTCTCATAATTAATAAGAACAATCTCAGCCAATTCTTTATAATCTGTCCATATGACATTACACCAATATTTTAAGTGCACAGGTATGTTTGTTACAATGCCTTTAGATCATAACATTTCTGTTGGTTGTTAGTTATCTTTTTAATTCACTCCCTTCACCTTTGACAGACAGTGGAAGTAGTGTTTCACCGACAAGATGCATTGTAACAACTCACCAATGCTCCTTTGATAACACCTTAAACAAGCCCACCATTTTACCACCTAGAAGGGCAAGTGCAGCAGATTACATGGGGATGCACAATCTCAACTTCCCCTTCAACTTACACATGCCCTGACATTGAATTATATTCTTGTTCCTTCACTGTCACTGGATTAATATCATAGAACCTCTTCTCTCGTAGCACGAATGACAACATCTACACCACCCACACTATTGCAGTCCAAGAAGGCAGCTCACCACCACCTTCACAAGGGCAATTAACAATGGACAAAAAATGGTGGCCTAGCTAGCAATATACACATCTTGGAAATTAATGTTTGAGGAGTCTAATTGCTCAAGAACAAGAAGCTAAAGTTTAACTGCTTAAAGAGGTAACAATGTTCTTAAAGATCATGAATCTCATTTAGTGTGATATTCCACTAAATTCACATCTCTTTCATGCATTCCTTGTTTATTAGAACACCATAACGTTAAAGCCAGTCTTCTTGCAAAATGATTTCAACTGTGTTCCACAAAGGATAACCTTAAAGGTTACAGATTAAATAAAACAGAAATACATCCTGAGAGTTCAAGAAAAGTGATCAAAAAAATGACAGAATTACTCCACTGCCTTCAATCAATCCACTGGTAAGAATTAAATATGACAAATCCTTCAAAGAACATAGAACATAGGACATAGAAGAATACAGCGCAGTACAGGCCCTTCGGCCCTCGATGTTGCGCCGATCCAAGCCCACCTAACCTACACTAGCCCACTATCCTCCATATGCCTATCCAATGCCCGCTTAAATGCCCATAATGAGGGAGAGTCCACCACTGCTACTGGCAGGGCATTCCATGAACTCACAACTCGCTGAGTAAAGAATCTACCCCTAACATCTGTCCTATACCTACCCCCCCTTAATTTAAAGCTATAAAGACCTCAGAGCCTGAGGATTTGGGTATGAATTGTTGCCTACTCCACTAAATCACAGAATAATAGAACGGTTAAATCATAGAAACAGGCCATTATGTCTATTTCAGATTTGATTTATGTTTTGTCATGTGTATTACAAATAAATCGAAAAATTGTTCAGTGTCCGTCGCCATCTTGATACACAGAAAATAAAGCAAGACAAGAATAAAAAGCCATGAAAATAAACCAAAAGAGCTCATCTTCACAGTTGCTTCTTGTTACAGCTCACAACAATCATTGTCTCCACTGGCACCTTTTGGGCACCTCCAACTTGCCACAGGCCTGGTGCTAACCACTGTCATGCAGCTGTGCCAGGCTCACTAATAGAACCACCGTTACTGCAGCTGACTCACTGCTGCTACCGTGCATCCAGTACTGGGTCCCTACCACCACTGGTGACACCGATGCTGCCAAAGTCACCTTCCTCTGCCAAGCACCGTTGACACCAGTTGGAATCTTTATGTGTGTTGGCTTTTTGAAATAGCAATTTTACCCACATCCCAACACCATTCTTTCCCTTGCACCTCTGTATTTTTTTCTCTTCAAGTAACCATCAAATTCTCTCTTGCTGTTGGAATCATTCTGCATCACAAAGCAGCCAACTGAGGTAACTGACCCCCTTTGTGGGAAGGTCTGTGACAGAGTGGAGAGATTAAATGACAAAGGGAGAGATTGCGCAAGGCAAGAGAATTGGTAGGTACAATTAAAGGAAGGAAATATGTGGCTGTAGGGAATGTACATGGGTATCAATATCAATGGCTGCTATCCCTAATTAGTTTAAAAAACACACAAAATGAATGGAGCAAACAATATGATCTGAAATTGTTGAACTCAGTGTTGAATCTAAAAGATTGTGACAAACCTGATCAAAGGATTAAATGCTGCTCATTGACACATAAATTAGGAGTTTCAGGAGGTCATTCAGCCCTTTGAGCCTGCTCTGCCATTCAATAACATCATAGATAATGTTAAAAATCACACAACAGCAGGTTTTAGTCTAGCAAGTTTATTTGGAAGCACTAGCTTTTGAAGCATTGCTTCTTCATCAGATGGCTGTCTGATGAAGAAGCAGCGTTTCAAAAGCTAGTGCATCCAAATAAACCTGTTGGACCATAACTTAATGTGTGGTCTTTAATTTTGTCCAACCCAGTTCAACTCCAGCACCTCCAAATCATGACCATCATAGATGATCTAATTACTCCATATTCCCACCTACACAAAGATTTTCACCCTTTTGCTGTTAAGAATCTATCTCTCAATACCTGAAAAATGTTCAAACTTTGCTTCTATTGCCTTTTGAGAGGAGTTCCAAACATCCATGACCCACTGAAAGCAAAAATGTTTTCTTATCTTAGTCATAAAGCAACAAACTATCATTTTTAAACAGTTATGTTGAGCTTCATTGGAATAATGTAGGAGGCTGAGGGCAAACAGGTGGGAGTGGAAGAAAGAATTACAATGTAAATTGAATGGAAACTCAGGGAACTCTTATAATGTGAACAGGGGCACGCTACAAAGTAGTCATATACCCTATGATTCTGCCCTCCAGTGTAAAGAAGAAGGTGATGTTTTAGATTACTTACAGTGTGGAAACAGGCTCTTCGGCCCAACAAGTCCACACCGACGCACAACCCACCCAGACCCATTCCCCGACATTTACCCCTTCACCTAACACTACAGGCAATTTAGCATGGTCAATTCACCTAATCTGCACCATTTTGGATTGTGGGAGGAAACCCACGCAGGCACGAGGAGAATGTGCAAACTCCACACAGAGAGTTGCCTGAGGCGGGAATTGAACCCAGGTCTCTGGTGCTGTGAGGCAGCAGTGCTAATCACTGTGCCACCATGCCGCCCATTATAACCAGCTGAATTGAAAAAAATATATAAACAAGGTTAGGATTTTGCTCTCCCTAGACGTGAAGAGGGAAGGTAGTGGGAAGAGCAAATAACGGAGGATGGAAGGGGTCGCTCTGAAGAGATATTTGGCCCTTTCCCACCGCCTCAGCACTTCCGTTCCAGGCAATATGGATTGTAACCTTCGTGAGCCATCACTAATTAGGTCACTTAAGTGGTCAATTAACAAACTGATTACCTGCCTTCTGCCAAACGACAAAGTGGCTATACTCCTGACAGTAAAAGCAGGGATGCCTGCCTGCCAAATTGAGCAGAGGGTTATCCTGTCTTCCATAGGCATTTGGGGATTTGGATAAGAACTTGGAGGGATTTGGGTGGCAGCCGAAAGTCAGTCACTTGGTCTTGACTCTGATTCACTGGACCCCTCCTACTCCTAGGAGAAAGTGAGGACGACAGATGCTGGAGATCAGAGTCGAGAGTGTGGTGCTGGAATAGCATAGTCGGTCAGGCAGCATCTGAGGAGCAGGAGAATCGATGTTTCGAGCAGAAACCCCGATTCCTGATGAAGACCTTATGTTCGAAACATCGATTCTCATGCTCCTCGAATGCTGCCTGACCAGCTGTGCTTTTCCAGCAACACACCCTCGGCTCCTCCGACTCCTCACTGACCTCTTCCCACAACCTCCCTAAAAGAAACACTCCTCACCACTCTCAGTCTTCATCAATTCTGAGCCGAGGATTCTAATGACTCTGCAATTTCCAGTGGCTTCTGGCCTCTTACTGGCCAGGAGCTTAAGGTGGGGATGGGACCTCTTGGCCATGGTACCTGATAGGTCCAGCAGCCTGCCTGAGGTAACTGGATAATATCTGATCCCGCTGGCCTTCTCACTACTGGGGCAGGGGCAGGGACAGGGACAGGGGCAGGGGAAGGGATAGAGGCAGAGGCAGGAGTGGGGGCAGGGCAGGGGCAGGGGAAGAAGCAGGGGCGGGGCAGAGGACAGGGATAGGGACAGGGACATGGGCAGGGGCAGGAGCAGGGACAGGGGCAGGGGCAAGTTAATTGCATTAAGAGATGCCTGCCCTACACTTCAAGAAAAAAGAAAGAATAATTCCAGCCTAAATCATTGTTTCACCTGGGGGGAGTGTTTGAAGCCTTGCATGGTGAGAGGAAGGAGGTAAAAGGGAAGCTATTCTCATGGGAAGGTGATGAGGGTAAGGAAGAAGTTGTCATCCTTCCATGATCCTGAACAGTGAGCAATGCAAAGGTAAAGAGTGATTTATGATAGAAGCACTCAATTGCCATAAGTTTATATTCTTATGATTTCGCTCCACACTGTTAAGGACCCTTAAATATCACAATGAACAGAAATTATGGTTTATTAAAGCATCTGGTAAAGTCAGGTCAACAATTTCAGAAGCAGTCCGCAAGCCTACATCCAGGTAGAAAGAACTGCAGCTGTAGAGCAATAATAAAGCAAACCCTTCCTTCACAAGCCTACAGTTCTAATCCCTTTTAATTTTAAACCCTGCCACTGGAGTGGCTGCCAACAATAGCCTTCTTTGCTCACAGCTCCACTCTTGATTGGCACTCCAATTGTGTTCTTTCAGCAGTTTTGACGTAGCCAAGTTCAACATGTCTTCAGCTGATCTGCAGCCAGACTCTACAAATTTCTATGGCGATCTGTTCTCATGTTCAATCTGCCTGGAGTTGATTTAGTGTTTTGTTTATCACGTGCACTTTTATTATACAGCACAGTAGACCTGCCAGTATTTGCAAACAAAGATAGGTTATATACAATATCATGCATTTCTACAAATCTCTGTGGGAGAAAACAGGCAAATATGTTAGTTGAGGAGGCATACAATGCAATTCTCTGTATTTTACAAGGCATAGAGTACAAGAGTGAACATTACTTAGGCCACAGCTGATGCACACTTTCTTGATTTGATTTGATTTACTATTGCCACATACTGAGATACAGTGAAACGTTTTGCTTCACATGCTAACCAGAAAAATCGAACCACACATAAGTTCATCAGGGTATTAGGGGTTGGAGTTGACGTGTGCCTTTTCTAACCTCTCGAAAAACCTCATAATGATAGATGTCAGAGCCACCAGACAGCAGCCGTTAAGGCATGCTGCCTGATGATAGTGGTCTTCTTGAAGCAGATGAGAACCTCACATCGTAGTAAGGAGAGGTTAAAGATATTTGCGAATAATCCCGCTAGCTGGTCCGGGTGTGGCCGGATATTCCTTCCAGACCAGTCACTTTCTGTGGGTTCACCCTCAGGGGATGAACTGTAGGTACAGGTGCACCTGATGCTATCAGGGCAAGTGGCATCATTTCACTGATCTGCAGTTCAAAATAAGCATAGAATGCATTGTGCTCAGCAGGGAGGAATGTAATGCTGTCAGTGTTTCTACTGAACTTTGCTTTGAGGCCTGTGATTGATATATAAAGAACTTACCTCGACGCCAACGGTCTTTTCACAACAGAGAGCGGCGCGAGCAGGGCAGAAGTGAGATTGGAGCGCAGAGCTGGTCGGGAAGGTAAGTGATTGATATATAAAGAACTTACCTCGACGCCAACGGTCTTTTCACAACAGGGAGTGGCGCGAGCTGGGCGGAAGTGAGGTTGGAGCGCAGAGCTGGTCGGGAAGGTAAGTGATTGATATATAAAGAACTTATCTCGACGCCAACGGTCTTTTCACAACAGAGAGCGGCGCGAGCTGGGCGGAAATGAGGTTGGAGTGCAGAGCTGGTCGGGAAGGTAAGTGATTGATATTTGAGTGGGTGTGTTCCAAACCCCAGGCCCTACATAGTAGGGCCTCCCTCCCATCCTCCTCCTCTAACCTAACTTTAAAGTCCACAGGTAAGCTACTCAGTGTTCTTGTTTTGGAGACGAAGTTTAGAGTAATGGCAGCGCAGGCAGTGGAATGTTCCTCCTGCAGGATGTTTGAGGTAGGGGTGACCACCGATACTCCTGCCGACTTCGTATGCAGGAAATGCAGTCAGATCCTGCTCCTCACAGAACGAGTTAGGGAACTGGAACTGGAGTTGGATGAACTGAGGATTATTCGAGGTTATGTTTATCATTTGCTATTATCTATCCAAATTGTGGTCCCTTTTCACTGGATTTTCTTCATTACCCACAACCTGCAGAACTTTGTTTTTATTCATTGGATGTGGGCAACTCTGGCGAGGCCAGCATTTATTGCCCATGCCTAATTGTCTGTTGAGAACCTCGTTGTTGTGGGTCTGGAGTCACATGTATGTCAGATGAGATAACAATAGTAGTTACCTTTCCTAAAATACATTAGTGTAACAAATGGAATTTTCCTGACAATCCTCAATGGTTTTATGATTATTATTTGACTCTGAATTCAATATTTATTTTATTGAATTCAAATTACACTACTTGCCATAAGGGTTGTTGCCGGTGCCACGTGACAGTGAGGCAAGGAATAGGGAGAGAGTGCAGTTGAACACGTGGCTGCAAGGCTGGTGTAGGAGGGAGGGCTTCAGATATTTGGACAATTGGACTGCATTCTGGGGAAGGTGGGACCTGTACAAACAGGACGGGTTGCACCTGAACCAGAAGGGCACCAATATCCTGGGGGGTAGGTTTGCTAGAACTCTTCGGTGGGGTTTAAACTAATTTGGCAGGGGGATGGGGTCCGGACTTGTAGTCCAGCAAGTCGGCTAGCTGTTTGTCAGGATGTCCAAGTGTGTGGGGAGGCTGTGAAGAAGGTAGCACTGACAGGGAATACTTGCGGACACAGAGATGGGTTCAAGTGGGTATACTTCAACGCAAGGAGTATCAGAAATAAGGTGGGTGAACTTAAGGCATGGATCGGTACCTGGGACTATGATGTTGTGGCCATCACGGAAAGGTGGATAGAAGAGGGACAGGAATGGTTGTTGGAGGTTCCTGGTTACAGATGTTTCAGTAAGATTAGGGAGGGTGGTAAAAAAGGAGGGAGGGGTGGCATTGCTAATTAGAAATGGTATAACGGCTGCAGAAAGGCAGTTCGAGGGGGATCTGCCTTTGGAGGTAGTATGGGCTGAAGTCAGAAACAGGAAAGGTGCAGTCACCTTGTTGGGTATTTACTATAGGACCCCCAATAGCAGCAGCGATGTGGAGAAACAGATTGGGAAACAGATTTTGGAAAGGTGCAGAAGCCACAGGGTAGTAGTCATGGGCGATTTCAACTTCCCAAATATTGATTGGAAGCTCTTTAGATCAAGTAGATTGGATGGGGCGGTGTTTGTGCAGTGCGTCCAGGAAGCTTTTCTAGTTCAGTATGTAGATTGTCCGACCAGACGGGAGGCCATATTGGATTTGGTACTTGGTAACGAACCGGGACAAGTGATGGGATTGTTAGTGGGTGAACATTTTGGTGATGGTGACCACAATTCTGTGACTTTCACCTTGGCCATGGAGAGAGATAGGTGCGTGCAACAGGGTAGGTTTTACAATTGGGGGAAGAGTAAATACGATGCGTAATTACGATGCTGTAAGACAAGATCTGAGGAGCATAAGCTGGGAGTATAGGCTGTCGGGGAAGGATGTTGTGGAAATGTGGAACTTTTTCAAGGAACAGATACGATGTGTCCTTGATATGTATGTACCTGTCAGGCAGGAAAGAGATGGGCGTGTGAGGGAACCTTGGTTGACGAGGGAGGTTGAATGTCTTGTAAAGCGGAAGAAGGAAGCTTACATAAGGTTGAGGAAACAGGGTTCAGACAGAGCAGTAGAGGGATACAGGATAGCCAGAAGGGACCTGAAGAAAGGGATTAGGAGAGCTAAGAGAGGGCATGAAAAATCTTTGGCGGATAGGATCAAGGATAACCCAAAGGCATTTTATGCGTATGTGAGAAACAT
>NC_057723.1:5594288-5596465 GCF_004010195.1 Chiloscyllium plagiosum
CTTGGTTACATGGAATAGGTTCAAGCGCCTGATTGGGCTCTGCCTGCTCCTATTTAACAGCTCGATGTGCTGACCAGACCCAACCTCTTCCTTGGAACAGGCAGGAGAATTGAATGTGTTGTCCCTCTTCTTGATCAGTAATTTCGATGGGCTGAATAGCTTCCAAATATCAGTGCGTAACAAGCTTGAGATGCTGAATGAGCTTCTCTTTTAACTGTGGAAATGTACAGTATCTGTCCGTGCTGTTGTATGAATGTCACAGGCACTTTAACAGCACATGACTGAATTTTGTCCAGGTTTTGCTGCACATGGACACAGATTGGTTCAGGAGCTGAGGGGGTGAGGGGCACATTGTTCTGAACATTGTGTGATCTTCAGTAACCCTCCCAACTTCTGATCTTGTGATGGCGAAAGACATTGATGAAACAGCTGAAGGTGTTTGTGCTAAGGAACTAACCTAAGGATCTCCTGAAGAAATGTCCGGGGACTGAGAAGACTGTCGACCATTGATCTCAAGCATCTTTCTTTGTACTCTGAAAGACCCCAACGAGTCGGGAGGTTACACCTAATTCCCATTCAGCTCAAATATATAGGTTGTCCCGATGACACCCTCAGTCAAATATTGCCTTTATATCGTGGCCATTCACTCTTCCCTGAGCCCCTATGTTCAACTCTTGTTCATATCAATAGGTGACGGTGCATTTCTTCTCACAGAGGATAATAGCTTTAAATTAAGGTTGTGTAGGTATAGGACAGATGTTAGGGGTAGGTTCTTTACTCAGCGAGTCGTGAGTTCATGGAATGCGCTGCCTGTGGGAGTGGCAGAGTCAGAATCATTGGTGACCTTTAAGCGGCAATTGGATAGGTACATGGATGGGTGCTTAAGCTAGGACAAATGTTCGGCACAACATCGTGGGCCGAAGGGCCTGTTCTGTGTTGTATTGTTCTATGTTCTATGTTCTATGTTCTATACTGTGTAAGCCTTGCTAGAGCTGACATGTGTTCATGTGGTTACTCTGGGAGTCTGGTGTTGTCTCTTGGAATCCCTGATGGCTTTGCAATGATTGTACCTTGATTGCCTTTAGAGGTCAGGGTCACCCAACTTGAACACCTCAGACTTCAGTAGGGAGTGGATCTCCTGGTTCATCAGTGGTTTCCTGTTGGGGAACACTTGGATTAACATCTTTAGTATGTAGTCAAGATTAGACTGGTTCTGGAAAAGCACAGCAGGTCAGGCAGCATCCGAGGAGCAGGAAAATCAACATTTCGGGCAAAAGTTCTTCATCAGACCTTTGTCCAAGACGTCGATTTTCCTGCTCCTCAGATGCTGCCTGACCTGCTGTGCTTTTCCAGCACTACTCTAATCTTGACTCTGATCTCCAGCATCAGCAGTCCTCACTTTCACCTTCTTTAGTATGCAGTCCTTTACACACTTACTGATGAAGTCTGTGATGGTAGTAACATACTCATAGAGTCATAGAGATGTACAGCATGGAAACAGACCATTCGGTCCAACCTGTCCACGCCGACCAGATATCCCAACCCACTCTAGTCCCACTGCCAGCACCCAGCCCATATCCCTCCACCGTTCCTATTTATATACCCATCCAAATGCCTCTTAAATGTTGCAATTGTACCAGCCTCCACCACATCCTCTGGCAGGTCATTCCATACCTGCACCACCCTCTGTGTGAAAACGTTGCCCCTTAGGTCTCTTTTATACCTTTCCCCTCTTACCCTAAACTTATATCCTCTAGTTCTGGACTCCCCCACACCAGGGAAAAGACTTTGTCTATTTACCTTATCCATGCCCCTCATAATTTTGTAAACCTCTATAAGGTCACCCCTCAGCCTCCTACGATCCAGGGAAAACAGCCCCAGCCTGTTCACACTTCCTGTAACTCAAATACTCCAACCCTGGTAACATCCTTGTAAATCTTTTCTGAACCCTTTCAAATTTCACAACATCTTTCCAATAGGAAAGACAACAGAATTGCATGCAATATTCCAACAGTGGCCTAACCAATGTCCGCAACATGACCTCCCAACTCCTGTACTCAATACTCTGACCAATCAAGGAAAGCATACCAAATACCTTCTTCACTATCCTATCTACCTGCGACTCCACTTTCAAGGAGCTATGAACCTGCACTCCAAGGTCTCTTTGTTCAGCAACA
>NC_057723.1:5596600-5600603 GCF_004010195.1 Chiloscyllium plagiosum
TTACTGAAGTCCATATAGATCACATCTACTGCTCTGCCCTCATCAATCTTCTTTGTTACTTCTTCAAAAAACTCAATCAAGTTTGTGAGACATGATTTCCCACGCACAAAGCCATGTTGACTATCCAAAATCAGTCCTTGCCTTTCCAAATAAATATACATCCTGTCCCTCAGGATTCCCTCCAACAACTTGCCCACCACTGAGGTCAGGCTCACCGGTCTATTGTTCCCTGGCTTGTCTTAATCGCCCTTCTTAAACAGTGGCACCACATTTGCCAACCTCCAGTCTTCTGGCACCTCACTTGTGACTCTCAATGATACAAATATCTCAGCAAGAGGCCCAGCAATCACTTATCTAGCTTCCCACAGAGTTGTCAGGTACACCTGATCAGGTCCTGCCGATTTATCCACCCTTAACCGTTTCAAGACATCCACCACTTCCTCCTCTGTAATCTGGACATTTTGCAAGATGTCACCATCTATTTCCCTACAGTCTATATCTTCCATACCCTTTTTCACACTAGATACTGATGCAAAATATTCATTTAGTATCTCCCCATTTTCTGTGGCTCCACACAAAGGCCGCCTTGCTGATCGTTGAAGGGCCCTATTCTCTCCCTAGTTACCCTTTTGACCTTAATATATTTGTAAAAACTCTTTGGATTCCCCTTAATTCTATTTGCCAAAGCTATCTCATGTTCCCTTTTTGCCCTCCTGATTTCCCTCTTAAGTATACTCCTTCTTCCTTTGTACTCTTCTGAGGATTCACTCGATCTCATTTAGGTTGGCTGATGAGCTCTTGAATATGCACCCATCCACCGATTCCAAGCAGTCACACAGAAGCTAATCCTTACCTCAGACCAGCACTGTATGACTATTTGTACTGGATCCTCATGCTTCTGTTTCTACTTGCAAGCCAGGAGAAGGAGCATAGCATTATGGTTTGATTTACCAAAATGCCTGGGGTAGGGGAAGGGAGCAATAGGCGTCTTTCAAGTTGTGGGGCAATGGTCCAGGGTATTTGGGCCTCTAGTTGGACAGGAGACATGTTGATGGTATCTTGGTAGCACACTCTAAAGGTTGGCCTAGTTGAAGTCAATGTCTATGATAAACAAGTCCTCAGGGTATTCCATCTCATGGTTATTTGAGGTGTTGTATGTTTCATCAAGTGCACTCTTCACTTCCACATGGGGTGGGATGTAGATTGCTGTGAGGAAAGCAGAAGTAAATTCCCACAGCAGGTAGTTGGAATGGCACTTCACCGTTAGACATTCTAGGTCCAGGGAGCAGTACCTCACCAGGTCATCAGATCTGAGCACCAAGTGGGGTTGATTAGGAGGCAGACCCCTCCGTCCTATGCCTTGCCCGAGGACTCAGTGTGGTCCGTCGGTGAATTGGGAAGCCCTCAGGTTGTAAGGCACAGTTAGGTGAAGCAGGAGTGAGCCATATGTCTACAGAGCAGACAGCAATTCTCTTTAATAGGTGACAATATTAGTCACTTTGATAGTCACTATATTATGGCAAATATGTGACACACAAGAGGATATGACGGAGATTTACGAGAATGTTGCAAGGAATGAAAGACTTTAGCTATGATGAGAGATTGGTTAGGTAGGCCCGGTTTGTCTTCTGTTATGTCACAGTGGAGCACAATAGAAAACAAAATTCCGCAATTTGAATATCTTTTGGACCTAGGCTGACAGAAAGCATGGATCAAGTGTCAAAACTTAACAAAAATTATTATTTATTACAAATGAGAAAATTCTAGCCACAGGTAAACAGTTGATGCCTATCATTACATAACTCTACTAGCTAAAACTCTAATTCCTTATAAAATTTTCACTAAACACAGCTGCAGACAGCCATCAAAAAGGAAAAATGATGTTATGGGTAGAGGGTAAGACCAGGTACGCAATTCAATGATCCCTTTCCAAATATTTACCGAGATGACCCTTTGGCTTGGCAGGACTTGCTGCTTATTGATCTCTCCTTTCTTCAGATACACGGAGTAACTGGTTCACGACTTGCAACATCTCAAACTTATTGTTAAAAGCAACATCTTTCACCAACTGTTGAGGAAAAATAAATTGGCTTCCCTCAGAACGTAAGTATTTTTTACTTCAGAGAAAAGGACAGCATGGCATTTGATAAGGTTCCCATGGTAGCTCATTCATAAAGTCAGGAAGTATGGGATACAGGGAAATTTGGCTTTCTGGATTCAGAATTGGCTGGCTGACAGAAGGCAGAGAGTTGTTGTAGATAGAAAGTATTCTGCCTGGAGGTCAGTGTTGAGTGGGGTCCTGCAGGGCTCTGTTCTTGGGCCTCTGCTTTTTGTAGTTTTTATAAATGACTTGGATGAGGAGTTTGAGGGGTGGGTTAGTAAATTTGCAGATGACACAAAGATTGGAGGTGTCGTCGATAGTATAGAGGGCTACTGCAGGCTGCAGTGCGACATAGACTGGATGAAGAGCTGGGCTGAGAAATGGCAAATGGAGTTCAACCTGGATAAATGCGGAGTGATGCATTTTGGAAGGTTGAACTCGAATGCTGAATATGAGATTAAAGACAGGATTCTTGGCAGTGTGGAGGAACTTTTCTCTTTTTCTCTTTTTTCTCTCTTTTTCTCTCTCTTTTTCTCTTTTTCTCTCTTTTTCTCTCTTTTTCTCTTTTTCTCTCTTTCTCTCTTTTTCTCTCTCTTTTTCTCTCTCTTTTTTCTGGGTGTGCAAGTACATAGATCCCTTAAAGTTGCCACCCAAGTGGATAGGATTGTTAAGAAAGCTTATGGTGTTTTGGCTTTTATTCACGGGGGAACCGAGTTTAAGAACCGCGAGGCTTTGCTGCAGCTCTACAAGTCCCTGGTGAGACCACACGTGGAATATTGTGTCCAGTTGTGGTCTCCCTACTATAGGAAAGATACAGAGGCTTTGAAGAGGATGCAAAGAAGGTTTACCAGGATGCTGCCTGGACTGGAGGGCTTGCCTTATGAAGAAAGATTGAATAAGCTCAGACTTTTCTCTCTGGAGAGAAGGAGGAAGAGAGGAGACCTGATCAAGGTATATAAGACAATGAGTGGAATAGATAGAGTCAATAGCCAGAGACTTTTCACCAGGGCAGGATTGACAGGTACGAGGAGTCATAGTTTGAAGATATTAGGAGGAAGGTATAAAGGAGACGTCAGAGGTAGGTTATTTACGCAGCGAGTTGTGAATGCATAGAATGCGTTGCCAGCTGTGGTGGTGGAAGCAGAGTCATTGGGGACATTTAAGCGACTGCTGGACCTGCACATGGATAGCAGTGAGTTGAGGGGTGCGTAGGTTAAGTTATTATTTTACATTAGGATTAACCTCAGCACATCGTGGGCCAAAGGGCCTGTTCTGTGCTGTACTTTACTATGTTCTATGTTCTATCTTCTATCTTCTGTTTCAGAGGTCTATTGGCTTCCCACTAATGATTCACATCGACAAACTATTTAGTAACTAGTCATATAATTGCTGGCAGGCAACCAACCAGTTTTACTCCACAGACCAATCAGTTACCTTTTGCTGGCCGAATCTGATTTTGTACACACTCCCTGGTTTCAGCTCATCTGTCAAAAAACCTCCCTAACTTGTTGAATGAACTTAAAATAAGTGTTGGTAGCTTGCTTTTAAAAAAGTGCAGCAATTCCTTCCTCAATGCTTTGTCTTAAAAGCATTCCTTTCCCTATTTCAGTCCACAATCAAAAATATGGGAAAACCAGAAAATATACAGTCTTCACGTGTTGTGGTTCTGTTCGCCGAGCTGGGAATTTGTGTTGCAGACATTTCATCCCCTGTCTAGGTGACATCCTCAGTGCTTGGGAGCCTCCTGTGAAGTGCTTCTGTGATCTTTCCTCTGCCATTTGTAGTGGTTTGAATCTGCCGCTTCCAGTTGTCAGTTCCAGCTGTCCATTGCAATGGGTCGGTATATTGGGTCCAGGTCGATGTGCTTATTGATTGAATCTGTGGATGAGTGCCATGCCTCTA
>NC_057723.1:5600832-5682955 GCF_004010195.1 Chiloscyllium plagiosum
TTTTTGGCGAATACATTGTAGAGGTGTTCTTCCTCTTTTTGCATTTCTGGTGTTACTGCAGTGTGTTGTGGCCCTTTTGAATAGTGTCTTGATGCAACTTCTTTTGTGTGTGTTGGGGTGGTTGCTTTCATAGTTCAGGACTTGGTCTGTGTCTGTGGCTTTCCTATATACCTTTGTGCTGAATTCTCCATTCGGTATTCTCTGTACCATCACGTCTGGGAATGGGAGTTGGTTGTCCTTTTCTTCCTCTCTCGTGAATCAGATTCCTGTGAGTGTGGCGTTGATGATCCGGTGTGTGTTCTCTATTTCTGTGTTTTTAATGATTACAAAGGTGTCATCCACATATCTGACCCAGAGTTTGGGTTGAAACATCTGCAACACAAATTCCCAGCTCGACGAACAGAACCACAACAACGAGCACCCGAGCTACAAATCTTCTCACAAACTTTGAGTCTTCACATGTCTTTGAGTAAGAGATTCTATTGAGGTAAATTAAATTAAATTTAAGGTCTAGGTACAGTGGATAAGAAAAAATTATTTCCATTAAGAGATGTCACTAACCAAAGGCATAAAGTTTAAGTACAAATGGATTAGAGGGAAATAGAGGGAGTCATATTTTTCAGCCAAAAGAAAGTCCAGAATACACTGACTGAATAGGAGAGGCAAAAGACTCAGTTACTTTAAACAAAATACCTGCAGTAGAATTTCAGGTGCTTTAATCTACATGGCTTAGCACCAAAACCTGCAGGTTGGATTAGACTGGCTAGTACAGACATAATGAGCTGAATAAAACTTTCTATAGTCATTTGGTAGTGAAGATCATAAACACTGTTAAAAAGACACAGCTTCTCCTCTGTATTCTATAAATATTTGAAATATTTTTGAAAGAAAAAAAAAGGAGTTAACAACGTGAGTGTTGATCCTATATAAAGTGAGACTGGATAATTAATAATGGAAAATAAAGAAATAAATTGAAGAGATATTTACCAGTCTTCACAATACAAGATACAAATACCATCACAGAAGAAGCTGTAAAACAGGAGATGGAAGGGGTAGGGGGAGGGGGGGGGGGGGGGGATGTGGCGGGGTGAGGGGGAGAACTTGGAAAAATTGCTATCACCAGACAAGTGGGATTGAGTAAATTGTTGTAACTGCAGGCTGACAAGTGCCTGAATCCTGATAGACTTCATCCTACAGTCTTAGAAGAAATGGTTAGTAGGATAATAGATGCATCAATTTTAATTTTCCAAAACACTGTTGATTTGGAGATAGTCCCATTAGACTGGAAGATAGAGAACGTAACTCTTATTCAAAAGGGGAGGGAGATAGTAAACAAGAATCTATAGGCCAGCCAATGAAATATCTAACATAGGGAAAAATTTAGAAACTATTATTAAAGACACTACAACAACATATTTGGATGAGTTCAAGATAATTAAGCATAGAAAGGGAAATCATGTTTGACCAATCATTGGAGTTCTTTGAGGAGGTAACAGATGTTTGTAACAAAAGGGAACAAATAGTTGTATTGCATTATGTTTCCAAAAGGTATTGAATGAGGTGCCAGGTCAAAAGGTTATTGTTGAAAATAAAAGCTCCAAGTATAGGAGGTAGCAGATTGGCTTGGATAGATGATTGGCTGGCTAATGGGAAGCACAGAATATACCTGAGTGGGCCTTTTGAAGGCTGGCAAGATAAAAAGTGTGTTTAAAACAAAGAGATCTGCACCAGGGCCTCAATTTATATGAATGACATAGATGAAAGGACTAATGGCACAGTTGCCAGATTTGTTAATGGCATAAAGATAGAGAAGTAAATTGTGAAGAGGATACAAGGAAGCAGCAAAACTACATTGCTAGGTTATGTGAGTGGGCAATGATGTGACAAATTGAGTATAAAGTATAAGAATGTGTAATTGTCAACTTTGGCAGGATGAATATGAAAAAGAAACATGTTACCTAAATGGTGAGAGATTGCAGACTCAAAGATGCAGAGGGATCTGGGTGTCCTTGTGCATGATTCACAAAAGTTAATACATAGAACCTGCAAATGATAGTGTTATCATTTATCACAAGGAGCATTAAATACAACAGTAGGAAGGTTACACTTCACTTATACTGGGTACTGGTAAGACTACATCTGGAGTACAGTGCACAGTACTGGTTACCTTATCTAAGAAAGGATACAAATATGGGAATGGTGACACATTTTTATGAGGAAAGGCTGGACAGTCCAAGTTAATATGTACTGGAGTTTAAAAATGTAAGAGGCAATTTGATTATGGAGATTTGACAAGGTAGATGTGGAAAGAATATTTCCTTTCATGGGAGAATCTAGAACTAGAGGTCACTGTTGAAAATCAGAGCTCGCATGTTGAAGATAGAGATGAGAATTTTTTTCTCTCAGAATGTTGTGGGCCTGCGGTTCTCTTCTCCAAAAAAGGTTGTTGAAGCAGTGCCCTTGAATATTTTTAAGGCAGAAGTAGATAGATTCTCATTAAGAACTAGGTTGGAAGGGTATTAGAGGATTGAGGTTACAGTTAGATCAGCCATGATCTTATTGAATTGGAAGCAGACTCGAGGGGCTGAATGGCCTACTCCTGCTCTTGATTTATATGTTCATTCGTACTTCAAGAAACTTGAGTTTTTATCACAGACTTTAAGCTGTTATGATTCTAGTTGATGGCACTACTGGACAATTCATATCCCAGAATTAAATTTGGCTTTATTGACATAGTTTTTGTTCAGTTAGTTAGCATGGTGGTTAGTCATCACAACATATTTGCAAAAGGCTACATGTGTTCTTTAGCCAGACAGCAAAGGTTTATTACACAAAATTAGGGAAACAAATAAACCATGATATCTATATTCTACAGTTAGAAAGTTCTTAATATGAACATGCAAACAAAGTTTCAGCCTGTTTCACAACAATATCCAAAGAATTAATATGCCTATCTCAATTCTTTAAGTTTCAACCCAGCTAACCCCTTTCAGTTTTGTTTCCTTGGGCTGCAGAGACAATTTTTCAATTCTTTTCAGATCTGCTGACATGAATTTTTCACAATTTTGCTGGTTTATTTGCTCTCACATCTTGAAGCTTGTCTTCTAATCTGTCCTAGCTTGGAAAAAGACTACATCTGTTGAATTGAACTAAACTGAACTGAACAAAGTATCAAAGAAGAGAAATTGTTCTCTTCTTAACTGAACTCTGAATTCTTTGCCATGAAGTCAAAAACAAAACCAATGGCTTAATGTGAACCTAAAAGTATGAATACCTTCTCCATTAATAATACAAGTGTCTGCCAGATATGTGATTGTAGTTATATCTGTTGTTCAAACCTATGGATTCAGTTCACTATTCCGGAACAATTTTCTGTTCTTTTAGAAAGTCCTCCACAATATTGACCAACATCCATCTGCCGTTTTTTTAAAGCAATTCAGTTGCCAAAAATGATAATAACATATAAAACGCACTTTCCATCTTCTACAATTTGTGCTTTTGTGCTGCACTTATAATGTAGTAAACATTTATAAATCAATTGTTCGGCCTCATTGTGTCCATTTCAGGTGAACGCTTGGAGAAGGCTGTCAAGGTTTTGGTAGGTTGCAGGAGAGATTTACTTGAATAGTAGCACGGATAAGTAATTTCAATGATGTGGAGAGATCAGACAAATAATGTTAAGAAGAGATTTGACACAGGTATTCAAAATCATGTATCGTTTTAGAACATAAGAACACAAGAACTAGGAGCAGCAGCAGGCTATCTGGCCCTTTGAGCCTGCTCCACCATTCAATAAGACCATAGCTGATCTTTTTGTGGCCTCAGCTCTACTCATCCACCCTCTCACTGTAACCCTTAGTTCCTTCATTGTTCAAAAGCATATCTATTTTAACTTTAAAAACATTTACTGAAGTAGTGTCAACTACATCGCTGGGCAGAGAATTCCATAAATTCACAACCCTCTGGGTGAAGAAGTTCCGTCTCAGTTCAGTCCTAAACCTGCTCCCCCTAATTTTGAGGCTATGCCCTGTTGTTCTAGTTTCACCTGCCAGTGGAAACATCTTCTCTATGTCTATCTTATCTATTCCCTTCATAATTTTCTATAAGATCGCCACTCATTCTTCTAAATTCCAATGAATATAATCCCAGTCTTCTCAGTATCTCCTCATAAACCAATCCCCTCAACTCTGGAATCAACCTAGTGAACATCCTCTGCACCCCCTCTAGTGCCAGGATATCCTTTCTCAAGTAAGGAGACCATAGCTGCATGCAATATTCCAGATGTGGTCTTACCAGCACCTTATACAGCTGCAACATAACCTCCCTGTTTTTAAAGTCAATCCCTTTAGCAATGAAGGACAAAATTGCATGTGCCTTCCTAATTACCTGTCGTACCTGCAAACCAACCTTCTGTGATTTATACACAAGGGCACCCAGGTCCCTCTGCATAGCAACATGCTGTAACTTTGTACCATTCAAGTAATAGTGCTTTTTACTATTACTCCTACCAAAACGGTTGACTTCACATTTATTAGCATTGTATTCCATTTGCCAGACCTTTGCCCACTCACTTAAAGTGTCTATGTTTCTCTGTAAAGTTTTACAGTCCTCTGCACACTCTGCCTTTCATTTTAGAGTCATCTGCAAACTTTGACACACTACACATGGACTCCAACTCCAAATTATCTATGTAAATTGTGAATAATTGTCATCCCAATATTGATTCCAAAGGCACACCACTAGTTGCTGATTGCCAAACAGAATAGCACTCATTTATCCCCACTCTTTGCTTCCTGTCTGCTAACCAATCCTCTATCCATGCTAAAACTTTACCCATAACATCATGCATCTTTATCCTATGCAGCAGCCTCTTATGCGGCACCTTGTTGAAGGCCTCTTGGAAATCTAGGTACATCACACCTACTGGGTCCCTGTTGTCCACTGCGCTCATAATGTCTTCATAGAATTCCAAAAGATTTGTTAACCATGACATGCCCTTCATGAACCCATGCTGTGTCTGCCTAACAGGACAATTTCTGTCTAGATGCCTTGTTATTTCTTCGTTGATAATAGAATCCAGCATCTTCCCCACTACAGAAGTTAAGCTAACTGGACTGTATTGGGGAAGTGATAGAATAAGTTTTGATAGAATAAGTAAGGAAAAAGCAAAAAACTGTTACACCTCGCTGTCAATGGTATTCCATTCCGAACAGCACCATTGGTATATCAGTGCCACATGGATGGTAATGGTTAAAGGAGGAGTCTCACCACCACCTTCTCAAGAACAGTTAGGGATGAGCAACAAATTTTAGCCTAGCAGCAACTGCCACATCACATGGAGGAATTTCTTTTAAAAGACTACTTCTATTGGCAGAAGTGTTTCTAACCATGGGACTCAGATTTAAACTGTCAAAGAACCAACGATGAAAGTGAAGTCTCAGGTAAATAAGATAGTCAAGAAGGCATTTAGTATGCTTCCCTTTATTAGTCAGAGCATCAAGTATACGAATTGGGAGGTCATGTTGCAACTGTACAGGACATTGGTAGGCCACTTTTGATTTCTTGCATGCAATTCTGGTCTCCCTCCTACAGGGAGGATGTTGTGGAACTTGAAAGGGTTCAGAAATGATTTACAAGGATGTTGCCAGGGTTGGAGGGTTTGAGTTCCAGGGAGAGGCGGAATCAACTCGGGCTGCTTTCCCTGGAGCATCAGATGCCGAGGGGTGACCTAATAGAGGTTTATAAAATCATGAGGGGCATGGGATAGCGTATATCTGCATGGTCTTTTCCATGGGTTGGAGGAGCCCAGAAGAAGAGGACATAGGTTTAAGATGAAATGGGAAAGATTTAAAAGGGACCTAAGGGGCAATTTTTTCACAGAGAGGGTGTTACATGTATGGAATGAACTGCCAGAGGAAGTCGTGGAGCTGGTTTAATTTAAAAGACATCTGCATGGGTATATGAATTGGAAGGGTTTAGAAGGATATGAGCCAAGTGCTGGCAAATACAACTAGATTAATTTAGGATATCTGATCAGCATCAATGAGTTGGTCCGAAGGGTCTGTTTCTGTGCTGTATAAGTCTATAACATTATGACTCTGTGACACAGTGAACAAGAAAAACACAAGAAGAGCAGGGAGATTGGGTCAGACAGGATTGCTCTTTCAAAATTCAAACACAGACACAGTGGAGTGAATGGTTTTCTGTGCTGTGCGAGTTTATGATAAATATCAGAATTATGAGCTAGAAAGTACTGCCTGAAAGAATTGTGGAAGCAAATTCAAAAGTAGGTTTTTGGATAAATACTTAGTCTCAGGATAAAAGGTAAAACTTTAAGACAGAGTTGAGGAGGAAATTTTTCTCTCAGAGGGTTGAGAGTTGCTGGAACTCCTTGCCACAGAGAGTTGTGGGCAGAGTCCTTGTGGTTATTTCAGGCTGAGAAAGAGTTTCTTGATCAGCAGGGGAATCAAGGGTTACAAGAAAAGAGCAGGAAAATGGATGTGGAGAGTGTCGGCTCAACCATGATGTTATTGAAGGATGAAGCAGGCTCAAGGGGGGTAAACGGCCTACTCCTGTTCCTATTTCTTATGGTCTTAATATTTTATAGGAGAAAATTACTGGACCATGGGGATAGGAGGCAAAGTCGAACTAGTTGGATAGTTCTACCGGAAAGCCAGCACAACCACAATCAATCAAATAGCTGCCTTCTACCATAAATCATACTGTGATTCTATGAAACTGTTTCCACTGGCAGAAAGTGGGTAACCAGAGGGCACAGATAAAAGATAATTGGCCAAAGAACCAGGAGGTGGGGAGAATTTTTTTTTGCTGGAACAAAATTGGAATGCACTGCCTGAAGACTTGTGCAAGTGGATTCGATAGCAATTTACAAAAAGAAATTGGATAAATATTTGAAAAGGAAAAAAAAAAACGTAATTGCATGACCATGGGAGAAGAGCAGGGAGATTGGGTCAGACAGGATTGCTCTTTCAAAATTCAAACACAGACACAGTGGAGTGAATGGTTTTCTGTGCTGTGCGAGTCTATGATAAATATCAGAAGTGATTATTTAATCTCGCATAAATGTTCCTGGGATTTATTACAATATAAAAGTAAGGATGCTGCCCCTTGGAATAACTAAAAATAACCCCAACTATAATATTTTAATGGCAAAGTGTAGTGCAAAGTGTGGAATTGATTGTTCACTGTGTTTGACTCAGAGTTCAAATATATTAATCAATGTGAGGTTATAGAACTTGATTTTTTTTTTAAATCTGTGATGCCAGAGTCAAATAAATGAGTATGAATGCAAAACATTTTTCAATACGTAATCAAATAATGTCAAGTGACTCACTGGGTCTTGCCATAATTCTCTGGACCTATTTTTGCCAGAGGCAGTTTAAATCAGTTCAGTGGATAATAGGCAGAAGTGGCAGCTGATAAGAAGGAGTCAGTGAATCATTGTTGCAACTTGGGGAAGGAAAAGCTTCTGGTTTGTTAAGTTAATACATTGAATCATGATTCCAAGCTGTACAGTTCAGATAGAATTTGAGTGTATTGAGTTGTTATTGAGTCTGCGGGAATGTAGATATCCTCAGATAATATATCTATTTAAGTATAGCAATGTTGTTATTTGTGTTACCTAGTTTTCCTGCTAGATTTTGCCATTTCATACCTCTCCCAAAGGTTACCCGTGTGTTGTGAAGCACATTGCTTTGCTTCTGGGTCAGAGGCTATGGGCTCAAGCCCTAGACTAGAATCAGTCAAGTCGGCCATTCTTCAATTTGTCTACCCAAAGCTGTAAGCTTCTGCCATGACCTTCATATGGCCAAATAATGCAATTCTCAACCGTAGATCTTTGGACACATGGGACAGAATATCCCATGGGGTTGTGGAATGCCAATAGTAAAATGCGCTGCCTCTTCTTTGCCTCCATTCTGCCTTATCTTTAAAAGTGTTTGGAGTCTAAGGTTCTCAATAATTGAATACAGGAAGAAAAGACCGTGCATCTCACAGACTGTGAAGGAGGAAGAGGACCCCAGTGGCGAGATAGTCCCCATGATTGTGACTTGTCCAACACCACAATCTAAGTCAACACTTCAGTGTACCATTGAAGGAATGTTATATTGTAGGACATGCTGTCTTTTGGGTGAATTGTGAACCAATGCCTCACCTGCTCTCCTGTTAGGTACAAAATATTTCATAATATTCTTTGGAACAACAAGTTTCCCATAGTACTCATGAGAGGTGATGGCCTAATGGTATTATCACTGGACAAGTAATGTTTTGGGGACCTGAGTTTGAATCTTGCCATGGCAGATCATAGAATTTGAAACAAAAACAGAAATTACTGAAAAAGCTCAGCAGGTCTGGCAGCATCTGTGTAGCGAAATCAGAGTTAACATTTTGCATCCGGTAACCCTTCCTCAGAACTGCTAGAATTTGAGATCAATTAAAAACAAATCTGAAATTGAGAGTTTGTTAACTACCATGAAACTATTGTCAATTGTCAGAAGAACGCATTAATGTCTTTTAGGGAAGGAAACTGCCATCCTTACCTGGTCTGGCCTTCATGTGACTCCAGACCCACAGTAATGTGTTTGACTCTTAGCTGTCTTCTAGCAATAAATGCTGGCCTAGCCAGTGATGCCCTCATCCTGTGACTGAATAAAAAAGAATTATTAGACCTACTGAGTTTCCCCAGCAATTTCTGATTTTGTTATAGATCTCCAGAATCTGCAGTTCTTTCTTTTGTTTAATGCAGAAAATGGAAATAAATGTCAATGGTCTTCCACTTTTAAGAGGCCCCCTTATACTGATGGAAACCCAAAAGCAATTAGGTTTTCATCGTGTGGTCAATCCATTTAGTCTGGTCAAACATCCAGTGTTTTGTGAATTCTATTAAGTTTGATGCCTTGAGGCAGCTTAGAGTATTTCTAAGATCTATAGCCATTTCAGGTTTGGTTTTCAACATCATCTAACTTCATTGTTTTTTTCTAGATGCCAGATTCTCCACCATCAGTTTGCAACCTCACAATCAACAGAATGTTGATGCATTCTACCAATCTTTCCAGCGTTTTTCCCTTCAGACTGACATTAATATAATTCAGCATTGAAAATATCAAGTCCAGTTTGATTCCATTAAGATACAGCAAAATTTAAAGACAAGTTGTTCGAATGAAAGTTAAGATAAAACATTGTGTTATTACTGAGTGACTGCTTCAGGTTCAAGATAAGTTCTCTATTTACACTGCTTTTCCTTTAATTATGCAGATACATATGTTCCTTGCTCATCTGAAGGACTCTATTTAGTGATCGATGAGTTTGAATAATGGTGCAGAGTTCTACTGCATACTCCTCTCATACCTGGGGACCTGGGATTGAGCCTAAACTGGAACATCAGTATGAAAGTTTCCACTTCTTCCTGACTGCAAGTTTTCTTTGAAAACTGAGCTTAAACAGACTAAACATGGGCCTTTGACACAAAGTTCACAAAGTTGTTCCAAATTAGGATTCTCACCAAGGAAATTGACAAGGCCGTTAGGTGTGCAATGTGGAAAGATTCCTACTAAGACTACAAACTAGTATTCTTTTCAAGTCTGGGTTTAAGGCACATTTTTGGGAAAAGGTGGATAGATCAATAATTTGAATAGATCAATAGGGACAATCAATGATTTATCACCAACATCACCTGATGGGTGGCAGCAACACGAGTGAAAGAAAAGGAAGGAAGTCTCTGATATATGCATCTACTTCCTCACTCTATAGTAGTGGGCAGTACATGTCCAGCATATTTCCCATACGTCTGCTCTCACTCCTCCCCTTCCTTCCCAGAACTGTGACAGGCTCCCATTTTCTGCACTTTCCATGCCTTCAGCTTTTGCATGCAAAGGGTCGTCCTCTGCCTTTTCCCCCAATTCCAGTGTGATTCCAACACCAAAGACATATTCCTGTCCCTGCTCAGCATTCCAAAGCAACTATTCCCTTTATGGGCACCCTGCTCTCTTTCAATAGCACCTTCCCATGTAAGGGCAGGAGATGTATATACACATACCTTTAAACTTCCTCTCTCCTCACTATCCACATGCCTTCCAAGCAGAACAGAGGTTACATCTACATCTTTCAGGGATTTACACAGACTTGATCATTCACTGTTCTCAGTGTGCTCTCCTTTTCACTTGGGAGACCAACCACAGAATGGATGAAAGCTTTGCAGGACACCACAAGATTTCATATGCAAATCTTCAGTAAGCAGATCACTGTGGAAGGAGAAAGTGAGGACTGCAGATGCTGGAGATCAGAGCTGAAAATGTGTTGCTGGAAAAGCGCAGCAGGTCAGGCAGCATCCAAGGAACAGGAGAATCGATGTTTCAGGCATAAGCCCTTCTTCAAATTCCTGAAGAAGGACTTATGCCCGAAACGTCGATTCTCCTGTTCCTTGGATGCTGCCTGACCTGCTGCGCTTTTCCAGCAACACATTTTCAGATCACTGTGGAAGTCAATCACAAAATTTTGGAACTCATTTAGAATAAACCAGTGACAGGTGCATTATCTAGAACAAATTCTAGTAAAAGTACAATTTTGATGCACAAAAATGACACTGATATAGTTACCTCAGACACATGGTGTAGATTCTCAATTACAAGTGAGAATACAGAAATTCCAATAGAGTCACAAGCAGATAGTGAGGACATCAAGGTAAAGGATGTGCTTTAGGTAAATTTGATTCAGTGTTGTCAGCAAACAAATTCAGGAAGAATGTATGATTCATGACTGAAGGCAATATGGGAAGTTATCAAAGAAAGGTTGGCAATTATGATATGAGATGCCTGGCACCTTGAAATGATTTTGGTCAAACAAAGATGAAATATGTTGCTCAGGAAGTAGACTTTTGTGATAAATAAGTATTTGTAATTGTAAGTCTTGTTTAGGATGCATTGTCAAAGCAACATCAGGCCATTTCCAAGATGGCAGTGCGTGAGGCTTGGCTGGGTTCCTGCAGTGGGTCTGGTCCCATCCAAGCGGCTTCGTTGTTTGCTTTCCAGCTGGGTAGCTCGGTCACATTTTATTTGGTTTTCCTCCTTGATGTCCTCCTGCAGGAGACCAGGGCCCTGTGTATCTCCATCCCCACTCCATCCCATGTGGTGGCATTGGAAGATGAGCCAAGACCTTGTCGGTTGATGTCCAGCATCAGAGGAAGTGTGGGACTGGCGCAGCATAACCACCTTCAGCACGGGATGCAACAGCACCGGTGGCAGCAGGAAAGGAATACATTGTCAGGGCCCCGGGGACGAATTCAGAGAGCGGCAACTGGAGGAGTAGAGAAGGTGAAGGTTCGAAGATGGGACGATGAACCTATAAAGCTGGTTTAGTTTCAATAATATCAATTTACTTTTAATTTATTTAGTATTTTACTGTATGTAGAATTTAATCAGTAATTTATTCTGTAATCCAATGTGGCACCAGAATGTGACAAAATTATGCACTTTTCACTGTACCTAGGTACGGGTGACAATATTAAATAAATCTAAATACATAGAACAAACAAGATGTCTGGTGTGGGATACTGTGTTGGCCAATAGAAGCCCAGTGGCTCCACTGAATGGCAATGCCATCACCCTCCCATTATAATGCCCACTCCCTCTCACACTCACTTTTGGCCTGGGATCCAGTTGTGATACAGGTCTTCCACCAGGTGTCATACCCCAGAAGCCATCACCTCGCTCCTGCTGCTGTCATTGCTTGGAAGCTCCTAGAAGGTGGGAAGCTTTTTGTTATTCATTCACAGGACATGTACATCATTGGCCAGCTCAGTGTTTATAACCTATCCCCTACTGACCAGAGGGCAGTTGAGAGTAAACCACGTTGCTGTGGGTCTGGAGTCACATGTAGGTCAAAGCCAGTAAAGATGGCAGATTTCCTTCCCTAAAGGGCATGAGTGAATCAGATGGGTTATCCTGACAATCAGCAATGGCTTCATGGTCATCATTAGACTCTTAATCTCACATTTTTCGTGAACTCAAATTCCACCATGTGCCATAAGGTCCCAGGCCATTACCTGGGACTCTGGATTAATAGCTGAAAATGTGTTGCTGGAACAGCGCAGTAGGTCAGGCAGCATCCAGGGAACAGGAGATTCGACATTTCGGGCATAAGCCCTTCTTCAGGAAGGCCATTCCTGAAGAAGGGCTTATGCCCAAAACGTCGATTCTCGTGTTCCCTGGATGCTGCCTGACCTGCTGCGCTGTTCCAGCAACACATTTTCAGCTCTGATCTCCAGCATCTGCAGACCTCACTTTCTCCTCTGGATTAATAGGTCTGCAATAATACCACTAGGTCATCATCTCCTGTATCGCTTCAGTTAAGTGCCTGAGGTTGAACTTAATACATTGGACCTTCTCTAGAAGAGGTTTTGTAGGGTTTTCATTGGCTTTCAAGCTAGCAGATGAGATCCATCACCTCTGTTAAATACTCCATCAAGACTCCATCTTGTGTGGAGATCCCACATGAGGAAACTTTCTTTTCCCAGGTTGTTGAACATTTTTCCAGTGGTGGAAGGGTAGGTGACTAAAGGGCACAGATTAATTGGATAAGAGAAGGGCTTATGCCCGAAATGTTGATTCTCCTGCTCCTTTGATGCTGCCTGACCTTCTGCGCTTTTCCAGCAATACATTTTTCAGCTCTGATCTCCAGCATCTGCAGTCCTCACTTTCTCCTAAGAGAACAAAAGGCAACATGAAGGAAACATTTTTTTGCTTAAAGGGGAAAATGTTGCAGAGTAGTGGAGAATGCAGGGGAGAGTAAATCTAATTGTAAGGTTGTCATGGATGGACTGGTGTATACAGCTGTACTTTGACCAGAGGGAGACAACTGGTGATGATTCAACCTCCTGGACTCCATGCCTGAAATGAGGGTAGAGTTTGAGAAGGAGAGTCCTTTGTGGTAATCTTAGTTGTGGAAATTGAACCCATATTGCTGGCATCAGTCTGTATCACAAATTGGATATCCCATCAACCTATTCTCCTGGCTAACTCCTTCAAATGGTTAGTATAATTATTTGATTTTGATTTTTTGCTTTATTGTTGTCACATGTATGTGAGTACAGTGAAAAGTTTTGTTTTACAAACAGTACAGGTTGATCATAATATACAAGGACACACAGATCATGGGATGTTTAGACAAAGCGAGCCACACAGGATTACGGCTGCACAGTAGCTGTACAAAAGCAAGATCAACATTAGATTTGAAATTAGACAGGTCCATTTCATAGTTTATTAACAGCAGGGAAAAAGCCGTTCTTGAATGTGTTGGAGCATGTGTTCAAGTTTCTGTATCTTCTGCCTGACAGAAGAGATTGGAAGACAGTATTACTGGAATGGGTGGGATCTTTGATGATGTTGGCAGCCTTTCTGTAGAAACAAGAATGTAGGTGGAATCCATGGAGGTTCGTTTCTGTGACGCTCTAGACTGTGCACACAACTTTCTGTAATTTCTTATGATCCTGGGCAGAGCAGTTGCCATACCGCTACATGCCCAGATAGATTGCTTTCTATGGTGCATCTGTAAAAGTTGATGAGTGTCCTTTTGGAAATGCCAAATTTTCTAAGCCTCCTGAGGAAGAAGAGGCATTGTGTCTTCTTGACCGTCGCATCTCTGTGGGAAGTCCAGAACAGAATGTTGGTTATCATCAATCCTTGCAACTTGACGCTGTCAACTCTCTCCACCTCAGCTGATGTAGATAGGGGTGTGTCCTCCTTTTTCCTTCCTGTAGTAAATTATCAGTTCTTTTGTTTTGCTGACATTGGGAGAGAGATTGTTGTCATTGCATTAGGTCACCAAGCCCTCCATCTTCTTCCTGTATTCTGACTCATCATTGTTTGATATCCGGCCTATAATGGTGGTGTCATCAGCAAACTTGTCATGCTGTTCATGCAGAATTTGGCCACATAGTTGTGAGTGGACAGGGAGTACAGTAGGGGCTGAGTACGCATCTTTGGGGCACCCTTTTGTTGAGGATTATTGTGGAGGACGTGCTGTTGTTTATCA
The DNA here is from genome assembly GCF_004010195.1 of Chiloscyllium plagiosum. Taxonomy (NCBI): domain Eukaryota; kingdom Metazoa; phylum Chordata; class Chondrichthyes; order Orectolobiformes; family Hemiscylliidae; genus Chiloscyllium; species Chiloscyllium plagiosum. The sequence goes on from NC_057723.1 coordinate 5,614,879, forward strand.
TCAGGAATTGTGGTCTATGGGTCAGGAAGCTGAGGATCCAATTCAGAGGACAGAGATGAGAACTAGGCTTCAGAGTTATCAGATTAATTTGATTGATATTATAGTGTTGAAGGTGAAGCTGTAGTCGATAAGTAGGAGTATGATGTAGGTATCCTTATTGTCCAGATGTTTCAGGGAAAAGTGTAGGGCTGTAGAAATGGTGTCCATTGTAGACCTGTTTCACCAGTAGTATCAAGGCAGGCTGGGAGGCTAGAGCTGATGTGGGCCATGACTAACCTCTCAAAGCCCTTCATGGTTATGGAGGTAAGAGTCACCGGGCAGTAGTCATTGAGGCATGTTCCATGTGGTTTATTCGATACTGGGATGATAGTGGTCTACTTGAAGCAGGTGAGGATTTCAGATAGTAGCAAGAAGGGGTTAAAGATATCAATGAATTATCCCACCTGCTGGTCTGTACAGGATCTAAGTGCACGTCCAGGGACTCTGGGCCAGTTGCTTTTGTTATGAAGGTGTAAGGGGTACTGTACCTTTAAGAAAGTTGAAAACTAGTAAGGACATACAGAAGCACACAGAATGCTGGACAATTTACAATGTAATTTTTGGTTCAGATCAGCTTGCACTGGCTGGGTTGTGTTACGACATGGGATAAACACTCTTGCTTAATTTAAAACCAGCAAAACAGAAAGGATTTATCTCTTGCAATAATCTGTAAAAATTTGAGTGGCCAAGAACTTTGTAAAGTAAAAATTAACACCTTATTTCTTAAAGTATAACAGAGAATAATTAATGAACCATTATTTACAATTTATTTCCCTAACCTATCTTTTACCTTCCCTTCTATAGTACTAGCCTGATAAAACTCTCAATTAAGATTTACAAAACAACACTTCTTATCTCAAAACCAGGCAGCTGTAGGTTCTTGTCTTTGGATCTTCCTGTGCCTTCTTTTCTCCTTGTTAGGAATTTCTGTGTCACAGATTACTGATCGAAAAGGTACTTTTAAAAGAGCTTTTTTTCAAGCAGTCTGTTACGTGCTAGGACTTGGCAGTTTACCTCTCAACTGTTCAATTTTCCCCAGTCTTAAACCCCTTCCCCCCCCACCCCCACAAGCATCGGATTGCATCATTGGCTTTTAAGGTTGTCAATATACTCAATTCAAAATTTGATTGGAAATCGGTATTAATTTCGGGGTATAATTTAAACTGATTGGCCAAATTCAAATTTGTTTTAATCTCCAGGTAATGAACTAATTGAGTTGTTCGACCCAGTGTTACATTGTTGCCTTATTGAGAATACTTGGTGCTGTGTCTGGTAGTTCTGCTGCTTTTAACTCTCTTAAAGGTACACCCACATCTTCATAACATCTTCCCCCATAAGAAAAAATGAATCATCATAATGAAAAAATGGCTTCTTTTTTTCTACCTTTTAAACACATTACCCAAACATACTGATAATTTTCATGTAAATTGACCTTGACTTCTTCCCATACACATAAAACATTAAATAAAGACAAATCTCATCTAAACTCTATCAGTTAAATCCGCGATAACATGTCTACGATTACATTCTTCCGACGCGCAACACGTATGATTTTTAAATTAAAAGTCTGTAACATAAGATTCCAACGAAATAATCTCATATACTTATCTTCAAAACGTTCTAAGAATGTAAGCGATTGTGGTCAGTGTACACAATTGACTCTGACAAATTGTTTGTGGCATACACATTAAAATGCTGTAAGGCCAGTACCAAACTCAATCGTTCCTTTTCGATTGTGGAATATTTCCTCTGGTGGATGTTGATCTTCTTTGAAAAGTAACCAACTGGCAGCTCAATCCCATTCTCATTTTCCTGTAGGAGTACAGCTCCAACTGCTATGTCACTAGCAGCGATGGCGACTTTAAAAGGTTTGAAAACTTTAGTGCAGCTAAAACTCTTTTAGTGGTTCATATTGATTTCAAATGGTCGAATACCTCCTAGCATGGTTCTGTCCACCGAAACTTTCTGTTCTTCTTCATCAAATCAAAGGTGCCACTACACTGCTGACATTTGGAACAAACTTCCAATAGAATCCGTTGAGTCCTGAGATTCGAAGTACCTCTTTCTTTGAGGTTGGTCGTGGAAATTCCTCGATAGCCTTCATCTTTGCGTTCCGTGGTGTCAACCTTCCATGACCGATGTTATGTTGCAAGAACATCACCTCTGCTTTTGCGAATTCTGTTTTATTTAAGATTATCACCAGTTTTGCTTCTTGTAGTCCTTCAAAGAGCTCTGCCAATTGTACCATGTGATCTTTCCAGGACTTACTAAAGATCACTGCATCATCCAAATAGACTGCAGAGTTTGTTAACCCAGTCACAACTCTATTCATGAGTCTTTGGAATGTGGCAGGCGTGTTCTTCACTCCAAAAGTATCACTTTAAACTGATATAGCCCATTTGGGGTTACAAACGCAGAAATTTCTTTCACCATCCCTGATAAAGGTACCTGCCTGTAACCACGCATTAAGTCCAACATGATGATGTAACTGGCTTGTCTGACTTTCTTGATACTGTCCACCAATCTAGAAATCGGATATGAGTCCGATTTTGTAACGGCGTTGACCTTCCGATAATCCACACAGAATCATTGAGTCCCATCCAGTTTGGGAATTATCATTGAGCATGGTCTCCACCTCCACTGGACCTGTCTGGCATTGAAAGGATTAAGCCGATGGAGTGTTGTTTTATCAGAGCAATATTCCCTATGTCTACTTCATGTACAATAGCATTAGTCCTCCCCATCTGATTTTTACATATGTCCTTGTACTGCAGTAACAAATCTTTCAACTGTGTTCTATGCTCCTGAGACAGATAGCTTACTAACACCCATCTGTTCAAGGACTTCTTCATTTTTTAATCTATTTTGAAACACCTCAAAATCCATATCATCTGGATTTGATTCCTCACTCTGTGGAGCAGTAACTAACACCTGTTTCTCCAGTTCTTTCTCTCTCATGTAATACAGTTTCAACATGTTCACGTGACACACCCGATACCTTTTTTTTCTATCTGACATCTTTACTAAATAGTTCACCTGACTCAACTTTTTCTCAATTTGATAGGGACCACTAAACCTGGCTTTGAAGGGACCACCTTCTGGATTAGTGGTGCGGGAAGAGCACAGCAGTTCAGGCAGCATCCAAGGAGCTTTGAAATCGACATTTCAGGCAAAAGCCCTTCATCAGGAATAAAGGCAGTGAGCCTGAAGCGTGGAGAGATAAGCTAGAGGAGGGTGGGGGTGGGGAGAAAGTAGCATAGAGTACAATGGGTGAGTGGGGGAGGGGATGAAGGCGATAGGTCAGGGAGGAGAGGGTGGAGTGGATAGGTGGAAAAGGAGATAGGCAGGTAGGACAAGTCCGGACAAGTCACTATCCCTATGATTATAACCCGTGTGAAAGGTTCTTCAAAAACGGGAATTGGCAACAAAGGTGCCGGTTTTATTACCGCCTGTGGCTTACCTACCATTTGGCATGTATGACACGTACGGCAAAAGTTAACCACATCTTTGTGCATTCCAGGCCAATAAAAATATTTTTGTATCTTAGCCTGAGTCTTTTGTAATCCTAGGTGACCTCCTACAGGTAGTTCATGTATTACCAGTCACACTTGCTGTCTGTATGCTACCGGCAATACAATCTGGTGCACTTCAGTCCGTTTCTCCTCTGCACTAACCTGCTGTAGTCTCCATTTCCGTCTGAGGATTCTATCCTTCAGATAATAACCCTCCGAAATATTCCTTGCCTCCTTTTCAGAGTACGCATCCACATATATATCTTTTGTGTCTTGACTTCCTGTTGCAAGTCTCTTAGCCTTTCAGGACTAAACACTTCTGTCTGACCCTCTGCCTGTTCAGATTTTTCCTGCACCATTACGTCGAGCAGGGTATCTGCTAACTGAACCTCAACTCCTTCATCTTTGTCTTCACTTTTTGCTTCGTGCTGAGACTTATGATAGTGGGATCTGGTTACCACACATTCTGGAAAACACCAGGATATTTCTGTTTTAACTCCTTAGTTCCTTAGGTCTTCCTTGGGCTTCTCCACAACAAGGGGTGTCACTCCTACCTTGAATCCTGCCAAATCATTCCCAAGAACAAACTGAATACCTGGAACTGACACTTCATCAATTGCTCCCACTGTAACTTCCCCAGTCTTAAGTTTGCACTCCAACCTAATTTTACATAAGGGAACGTTAAATTTCTGTCCATCTATCTCACAAATTACCACACTCACGGGTAACAGATCAGAAAGAGTGCATATTTGCTCATCCCTTACTATCAGCGACTGGTTAGATCCTGTATCTCTCAAAAGTATAACTTCTTGTCCTTCTCCCCCGTTCTTTCTGAGTAAACTTTACCCACAGAGATGAATTCTTTGTAGAGATCAGGTACTACCTCCATACCCAGCCCCTGCCTAAGCTGTGTACTCTCCTGAAGCTCCTCGGCTCTTCTTGGGGTCTCCTTTGTTACTTTCACTAATACCACCGGCTTAGCTTCTTTTACCACATCTTTTCCCACAGCACCTTTTTTTAATGACCAGCATTGTGTCTGTACGTGTCCCACCTTCTGGTAGTGCAAACACCTTTTCCCAGTGCCCTTCTGAAACCACCGGCGCTGCTATTTTCTGTGTCCCACTCCATTACAGTGAAAACACCTGAGGCCCTTTATCTCCTGTCCACTCTCTTGGGTTTCTTTAACCTGTGGTAAACTCTTATCAGTGCACTTGACTCTTGGTTTAGTAGTATCAATTCTCCCCTTCTCCCAACTTCTACCCCTCACAGGACAAAATTCTGGCCGGAAGCTTGTCTTATGCACCAGCATGGACTCATCTGCTAATTTTGCTACCCTTCTCACTTCCTGAACTTTCTGTTCCTCCAAGTGAATTCTTACCATCTCTGGAACTGAGTTTTTAAATTCTTCCAGCATAAAAATCTCTCGTAGAGCCTCAAATGTCCTATCTATTTTCAAAGCATGCATCCATCGATCAAAGTGACTATGTTTAATTCTTTCAAACTCAACATAAGTCTGACTCGGTTCCCTCTTTGTGTTTCTGAACCACTATCTATGTATTTCTGGTATCAATTCATAAGCACTTAAAATAGCCTGTTTAACCTCTTCATAATCTCTTGACACCTCATCTCACATTGCGGCAAATACCTCACGAGCTCTGCCTACCAATTTAGTCTGCACTAGCATTACCCATAAATCCTCAGACCACTCCATCTGCCCAGCCAATTTTTCGAATGAAATAGAGAAGGCTTCAACATCTTTCTCATCAAAATGTGGCAGAGTTTTGACATATTTATATATATCACTACCTTCTCTTTTATCTCCATCCTGTTAACTTGACTTTGCTGACTTTGTCACAACCTCTCAAGTTTAAATTCTCTCTCTCTTTCTCTTTCTCTCTCCCTTTGTTTATTTTCTAATTTCATTTTCCTCAATTGTAATTTAAGTTTTTCTACCTCTGCTGCACTTGTCTGTTTCTCTGGCACACCTAAGTGTTTGAGTAATTTCCTTACATTTTCAGCTTTACTTTTGTCCTTGGTTAAACCCAACTCTAACTTATTTGCTAATTCTAAAAGTATGGCCTTTTCCTTTCTTTCTAAACCTTCTTGGCAAATTTGAAAATCATCTTCAAATCCCAGAACCTCTTTTGCAATTTTAAGAGCCATTTGTCTCACTTTTAATTTAACCAACTACAATTAAATAAATTGCCTCACCTACATTTTATTTAAAGATCTAGGACACTAACTTGCAAGTGTTTAAATCTGCTGGGATTTTTCATAACCACAAATCTATTCAAATCTGTCTAAACCAATTCAAGTCATGGACCCGAGCCCCCAAACTGTTACGACACAGGGTAAACTCTCCAGTTTAATTTAAAATCAGCAATACAGAAAAGATCTATCCTGTGCAGTAATCTGTAAAACTTTGAGTGGCCAAGAACTGTGTAATGTAAAAATTAACAACTTTATTTCATAAAGTATAACAGAGAATAATTAACTAATCACTATTCACAATTTCTTTCTCTAACCTATCTTTTACCTTCCCTCCTATAATACTAGTCTGATAAAACTCCCAATTAAGATTTACAAAGCAACAATCCTTATTTCAAATCCAGGCAGCTGGAGGTTCTTGTCTTCAGATCTTCCTCTGTCTTCTTTTCTCCTTGTTAGGAATTTCTGCATCACAGGTTACTAATCGAAAAGGTACTTTTAAAAGAGTTTTTTTTTTCGAGCAGTCTGTTACATGCTAGGACTTGGCAGTTCTGCTCTCAAGTGATCAATTTTCTCTGGGAGAAAGTGAGGACTGCAGATGCTGGGGATCAGAGCTTAAAGGTGGGGAGAGGGGAAATGATCAATTTTCTCTGGTCTTATACCTTCCCCCTCCCCAGAGCATTGGATCATTTCATAACCTGGGACCCTGGTGCTGTGAGGCAGTAGTGCTAACCACTGAGCCACCGTGCTGCCCATTCCATTTGGGGAATGTATGGATTGATTTCTCTGCAACGTATGCTCTACACACTTGCTAATGAAGCCTGTGACGCAGGTGGACTACTCGTCTAGGTTCTCCGCAGAATTCTTGAATATGGTCCAGTCCATCAATTCCAAGCAGTCCCAGAGAAGCTCAGACTGTCTCAGACCAGCATTGTACTACTGTCTGTGATGGGTCCACTCTTTTCAATTTCTACTTGTGAGCTGGGAGGAGGAACACAGCACTGTGATCTGATTTGCCAAAGTGTGGATGGGGGATGGAGTGGTAGGCGTCTTTGATGGTTGTGTAGCAGTGGTCAAGGATGTTCAGTCCTCTGGTGGGGTAGATGTTTTGGTGGTACTTTGGCAGCACCATCTTGAGGTTAACCTAGATGAAGTCACCAGGCACGATGAATGAGGCCCCAGGGAAATTCATCTCCAGTGTATTTGTTGCAGCGTAAATTTAATCCTAAAGAACATAGCTGCTAGACTGGGTCTGTGGCAACTGGCGACAGAACCAACAAAAGGGAAAAACATCCTTACCAATCTGCCAGTTGCTGATGCATCTGACCATGACGGTGTCGGTAAGAGCAACCAGCGCACAGTCCTTGTGGAGACAACATCCCAACTTCACATTGGGAATGACCTCCATCGTGTTGCACTGCACTATTACTGTGCTAAATGCAACAAACCAAACAGATCTAGCAAGTCAAGACTGGACATCCATGAGGCGCTGTGAGCAATCAACAGCAGCAGAACTTACTCCAGCACAATCTGTAACCCCATGGCCTGGCATATTCCCCACTCAACCATTGCCATCAAGCCAGGGGATCATCCCTGGTTTAATGGAAAACGCAGGAGGGCATGCCTGGAGCAGCATCAGGCGTACCTGAAGATACTGGTGAAGCCATCAAACAGGAATACTTGCATGCCAAACAGCATACACAGCAAGTGATAGACAGAGCTAAGCAATTCCACAACCAATGGATCAGATCTAAGCTCTGCAGTCCTGCCGCATCCAGTTGTGTATGGTGATGGACGATTAAACAACTCCCTGGAGGAGACTCCACAAATATCCCCATCGTCAATGATGGAGGAGTGTAGCACATCAATTCAAAAGATGAGGCTGAAGCTTTTGTAGCAATCTTCAACCAGAAGTGCCAAGTGGATGATCCATCTTGGCCTCCTCCAGTTATCCCCAATATTACATATTCCAGTCTTCAGCCAATTCGATTAACTCCACGTGATATCAATAAATGATTGGAGGCACTGGGTACTACAAAGGCTATGGGCCCTGACAACATTCCGGCAAAAGTACTGAAGACTTGTGCTCCAGAACTTGCCGCTCTCCTAGTCAGGAGAAAGTGAGGGCGGCAGATGCTGGAGATCAGAGTGGAAGAGTGAGGGGCCGGAGAAGCCTTCCTGATGAAGGGCTTATATCTGAAACATTGATTCTCCTGCTGCTTGGAGGCTGCCTGATCGGCTGTGCTTTTCGAGCACCACACTCTTTGACTCCCCTAGCCAAGCTGTTCCAGTACAGTTACAACACTAGCATCTACCTGACAATGTTGAAAATTGCCCAAGTATGTCCTGTACATAAAAAGCAAAACAAATCCAACCCGGTCAATTTCCACTCCATCAGTCTACTATCAAACATCAGTAAAGTAATCAAAGGTGTCGACAACAATACTATCAAGCAGCAGCCACTCAGCACCCACTAACTTGCTCAGTGATGTCCAGTTTGGGTTCCGCCAGGGCCACTCAGCTTCTGACCTCATTACAGCCTTGGTTCAAACATGAACAAAAGAGCTGAATTGCACAGGTGAGATGAGAGTGACAGCCCTTCACATCAAGACTGCATTTGACTGAGTGTGGCATCAAGGTGCCCTAGCAAAACTGAAATAAATCGATATCAGGGGATAAACTCTCCGGGGGTTAGAGTCATAACTGACACATAGAAAGATAGTTGCCGTTGTTGAAGGGTCAGTCATCTCAACTCCAGGACATCTCTGCAGGAGTTCCTCAGGGTAGTGTCCTCGACCCAAACATCTTCAGCTGCTTCATCACTGACCTTCCCTCCATCAAAAGGTTAGAAGTGAGGATGTTTGCCAATGATTGCACACTGTTCAGCACCATTCGTGACTCCTCAGACACTGAAGCTGTCCATATCCAAATGCAATAATCTGGACAATATCTAGTCTTGCCCTGACAGGCTCCATAAGGCTCTGGTCAGGCCACATTTGGAGTATGGTGTGCAGTTTTGGGCCCCATGTCTCACGAAGGATATATTGGCCATGGAGCGTGTTCAGAGGAGAGTTACAAGAATGGTCCCAAGAATGAACAGCTTAACATATGAGAAACATTTGAGGAGTCTAGGTCTATACTTAATGGAGTTTAGATGTATGAGGGACGGGGATCTCATTGAAACTTACAGAATACTGAATAGCTTGGACAGAGTGGATATTGCGAAGATGTTTCCATTGGTAGGAGAGATGAAGACCCAAGGGTACAGCCTGAGAGTAAAGGAAAGACTTCTTACAACGGAGATAAGGAGAAACCTCTTCAGCCAGAGAGTGGTGAATCTTCAAAATTCACTGCCACAGAAGGCTGTGGAGGCCAGATCATTGAGTATATTTAAGTGGGAGATGGATAGGTTCCTGATTGTAAAGGGGATCAAGGGTTACAGGGAGAAAGCAGGAGAATGGGGCTGAGAAATTTATCAGCCATTATTGGATGGCAGAGCAGACTCGATGGCCTAATTTCTTCTTCTTTGTCTTATGATATTATGGTCTAAGCCACTCACCATCCTGACTTGGACATTTATGGCCGTTCCTTCACTGTTCACTGGGATAAAATCCTGGAATTCCCTCCTAATTGCAATGTGGGTGAACCCACAGCAGATCGCTGCAGCAGTTGAATAAGGCAACTCACCACAACCTTGTCAAGGCCAACTAGGGACGGGCAATACATGCTGGCCCAGCCAGCAACACCCACATCCCACAAAATGAATAAAAATAAAAATCCAGAGCATTCTTCACTTCCACCGGGACGTAGACTGCTGTGAGGATGATAGAGGTGAACCTGCATAGCAGGCAGCAGTGATGGCATTTCACTGGGAGATATTCCAGGTCCAGGGAGCAGTAGCTTGCCAGATTCGCCACATCTGAATGCCAGGAGTTGTTGATGAAGAGGCGGACACAACCCCACCTCCAACTACAATGGGCTGAATAACCTTTATTTCTTCTGCTTAATTCTATGATTAGGTTGATATGTCTGTGCTGAGTCATGTGTAATGGGTTAAGGTAGGACACTAAGGGCTCAGTCAGTTACAGCACTGTGAGTATCCCTGCACCACACGGACTGCAACAGTGCAAAATACCTCAGATTTTTCCATGGCAATTAAGGATTAGCAATGTACAAAACATACAAACGGTGAGAAGTTCTTTCACATTGAATTTCAAAATGATCTGAGTAACAAAAAAGTTTCTCCCTTCTCCTGGCTGTGATGTTGTTGGGTGAAATGGCTTCATGCAGTCTTTATTCTGGGTAATTTTCTCTGTAATGGAGAAGGTTGATTGGGGATATGATTGCTGTTTGTACTCTTGTTAAAGGTCTCGGTATTGAGGGACACGATGAACTATTTTGTTCAGAACAACAGAATCAGAAGACCTGACCTGTGATCGAAGAGGGGTAAATTCACACTGAGCTGTGGAAATAATTGAGTGAGTGATCAATCTACAGATCATCCCAGGGAGATGATGGAACCAGACGGGATTCATTCAAATTCTGAGTGGATGGATTTCTTCCAGAAAATAACATTTTGGGCACACAGTACACAAATAATTTGAAACATAACATGCAGCATGTGTAGCAGGCTTGAGAAGTGCAAAGGACTTTGGATGTTTCCCAAAGTTCTCAAAATTTTGGATTGGGAGATTTTCCAGGACAGAAACTCAGGGCCGACAAGATAAGAAATCCCGCCGGAGATTGAGACCTGTCCAGCCGGAGCTACTTGCAATTCAGAGGCCAGCAGCACTCAAGAACTCAGCCGTGCCATGTGATTGTTGCTGGGACAAAATTCTTCCCACTCCAGCAGTACAGAGAAGGACCACTGAAGTAAAAAATCGGTGTATTGATTGGAGATGTTGTACTCAAGGTTGGAAGTCACAGGGAAAGGGAGGCAGGAGGCATTGCCACACACACCCACCCACCACCACCCCCCCCCCCCCCCCCCCCCCCCCCCACCCCCACCCCCTACCTAGATCCTGTCCTGTGCAAATCAGTTCAGATTGGGGGATCATCCTCTACAACCCCCACCCAAACTGCAAACTCACAGCCTGCTGGCTACTGTTAACTGGGCTAACTCTTCCTCTTCCCACTCAGAGTTCAGCAGCTCAGGAGGGATGAGGCCTTTAACTGGTTGTTAGTTGCTAATGTAAGCACTTCAATTCATGGAGGAGGGTAAAGGCGGAGCTTTGGTCTTCCCCCGGGTGATCTTATAGAGGTTTATAAATCCATGAGGGGCATGGATTGGGTAAATTGAAAAGATCTTTTCCCCAGGGTAAAGGAGTCCAAAACCAGAGGGCACTCTAAGGTGAGAGGGGAAAGATTAAAAGGATCCTCAGGGGAATATTTTTCATGATTAGAGTGGTGTTGCAAAAGCATAGCAGGTCAGGCAGCACCTGAGGAGTAGGAAAATCAATGTTTCGGGCAAAAGCCTTTCATCAGGAATAGCATTTCTGATTAAGGGCTTTTGCCCAAAATGTAAATTTTCCTGCTCCTCAGATGCTGCCTGACCTGATGTGCTTTTCCAGCACCACTCTAATCTTGACTCTAATTGCCAGCATCTGCAGTACCCACTTCTGCCTGGAATTTTTTTCATGCAGAGGTAGTGTGTGGGATTGGAATTACCTACCAGAGGAGGTGCCATTACAACATTTAAAAAGCATCTGGATGAGTATATGAATAGAAAGGATTTAAAAGGATATGGATCAAATGCTGGCAAATGGGACTCAATGAATTTAGGATATCTGGTTAGCATGGACAAATTGGACCGAAGGATCTGTTTCCGTGCTGTACAACTCTATGATTCTATAACTCTGTAAATTCAGGAACGTAGCAGGGCTCTATCCCATGACTTAATTCAGTTCATTTCCCACTTCCAGCTTGTTGGCCTTGGACCTAGAAGATTGATGAGGATTGATTGCCAGGATTAGCCAACCAGCCATTATTGCTGGTTTGTAGTTGGTGAACTGGATGTGTCTTGATCTCTCTTCCTCCAGTAATTCCTATTTAATAAGCTGTCCAGAATTCTGAATAATTTGACAGCTTCACAAAGCTGACAGGAATGAAAAAATGTGAACAAAATGTCATAAAATCGAAATATATTTTTCAGTCCATTAATACCACCATTCTGGAACATTCCCAGAACACATTAACATCCAGTAAAAATTACATGTACTTGTTTCAGACTGCTAAGCATTTTTTTGATGGACGAATCCCAAGAAACTTGAGCAGAATTGAGGTTGGGGGAGGAAAGTGTAAATAAAAAGTGATTTCTCCATTCCAAAGAAATGGAGTTAGTACATCCAACGAACTACAAAGTATGAAGATATCATGGTTGCATTCTTCGGCACTGAATTGATTATAGAAAGAGGCAAAGTAACATTCATGTCACACAAGTGCCAGACAATGACCAACAGCAGAGAATCCAGTCATTACCTTGCAACAATCAATGGCATTACAGTCACTGAATGCCCACTATTAACATTCTGGGAGTTACCATTAACCAGAAACTGAATCTGTGGCACATATTGTACATATTTTTGAACAACATAGAAAACTAACTTTGAAAGGTGTACTCTTTAGTGGGAATTTGTAAGTAAACAAGGTCTTTCAATGGTGTGTCAAATCAAGGAAACAGTGAGTGTTGGGTTGATCTAGAAAGAGATTAGTTAACCCGATTCTTAGTCACTCCACTACACAATACGGCTAAGAATATTTCCTTGTCAAAGCATCTGCAAAAGTAGGAAAATATTAGAAACTTAGAAAATAAAACCAAGAGTAGGTCATTGGGCTCATCACACCTGCTCCTTCAATTTATAAGATTCGAGCTGACCTGCCATCTCAATGTCATACCCCTGCACTCTCTCCATACCCTTGACATATTTGGACCTCTAAAAAGCAATCTATTTATTAAATATATTCTGTGACTTCACCTCTACAGACCCTGTAGTTTAGAAATACAAAGGATCACCACTTTCTAAGTGAAGAAGTTACTTTCCACCTCAATCTGAAATGGCCGACCACATATTCTGACATCATACAATCTTGTTCTGGATGCCTGACCAAGGAAAACATCATCATGTGTCCATTTTATCCAGTTATGTCAGAAGTGGATATGTTTCAATAAGATCCAGTATTGTTCTTCTAAACTCCAGTAAATATAGGGCCAGTTAATCCAATCTACCCCAATATGATAGAAATCTGCCATCTCTGGAATCAATTTGCAGAACCTTCACCGCACTCCCTTTTTTCTGAGGTAAGGAGACCAAAGCCCCAGGTGTGGTCTCAGGAAAGCCTATACAGTTCCTATACTCAAATCCTTTTGCAAAGAATGTCAACATCGCTCTTATGCCGTCCTAACTGCTTGCTGCATGTACACTTAGCAACTGGTGTACAAGAATAGCACTTTGTGAAAAGGACCTCTCACAAAAGGATTATCAATGAAAATAAAACATGGAGCTGTGGATGCTGAAGATACAAAACAAAAAGATAAATTACTGGCGAAACTCAATAGGCCTGGCAGCATTTGTGGAGAGAAAGCAGAGTTACTGTTTCAAGTCCAGTGACTCTTCATTAGAATCAGATTATTAATTAACCCCTCTCACTGCACAAAACCAAATCTAGGATAACTGTTCTTTAGTTGGTTCCTCAAAGCACTGGTTGAGAAAAAAACCTTATATGCTCTCCAGGAATTCATAGTCATAGAGTCATAGAGATGTACTAAATGTAAAGGAGGTGGTGGAGTAGTTGTAATATCATTGGATCTAATGATTAGGGGAAAATACTAAATAAAAACTGAAAGAACTGTGGATGCGTAAATCAGAAACAAAAACAGTAGTTGCTGGAGAAGCTCAACAGGTCAGGCAACATCTATGGAGAGAAATCAGAGTTAACATTTCAGGATGAGTGACCCTTCTTGTGAACTGATGGTAGCTAGGAAAATATTGGTTTGATAGAAGATAGGGTAGGGGGGAGGGGGTGGATGGAGTAAATGATAGGAGGAGATAGAAGCTAAAGAGAGAGAAGAACAGTTAGACAGTCTGAGATCATTGGGCTCATTATGGCTGGTAGAATTTGAACTCAATAAATAAATCTGGGAAATCATAAATCCTATTTTACTAATAGTGACCATGAAAGTATAATTGATTGCCATTCTTACCTGGTCTGGCCCTACATGTGTATCCAGACCAACAACAATGATGTGTTTGACTCTTAATTGCCCTTTACATTTTATCAATCAGTTTCTGGGACAATTATGTTTGGGCAAGTGATGCCCTCATCTCATAAAAGAATAAAAAGAAACATACTTCTTTATTTATCAAATCACATCAAGTCAAGCAGAGAACAACAAGAGCTTCTCCCACCACTCTTCAACTTACTCTGTTATTTTTTTTTAATTCCATGGGTTATCTAGCTTCCACCTCAATGTGCCTGAACTACAGAGGGCTGAGTGTATTTGGAACTCTTTTCCTCAAAAGGCACTGGAAGAAGTGTCTTTGAATATTTTCAAAGTAGAGGAAGATAGATTCTTGATAAGAAGGATGATGAAAGGTTATTAGGGTTAGGTGGAAACTTTACTCCCACGACATGCAAGAGTAATCAGATCATCCACAATCATACTGAATGTGAGTAGTCTCAATAGGCCAAGAGACCTACTTCTGCTTCTCATGAATACAGGTATATTAACATCAAGTGCTCTTAGCTCCAATCTCACTGTTCTTAAGAAGCATCTCCCAGATTCCCATCTGAATTTATTACAGACTAATGTGATGTAAACTGTATAATTTGTGCATGTATTTTTAATATCATATATTGCAAGTTTTGGTTTTTGAGTTAGTAACCTGTGAGATTTCTGTGCTCCAAAAGTTAATAATTTAATTGTAGGTGTTTTTGTAACCATGGTGATTTCTTTCAAAAGCTATTTTTGAGGCCTGGCTTTAGAACAAATGGTTTTGTGTTCACAACTCATGAATTTTTTTTTGCTTATTTTAGATTGTTTTATGACACATAATGGTCAATAATGGGGCTTCAAGATTTGTCAGAAATTTCTGGAACATTTTATTTTTAAGCTTTAAGAAGATAGCATTGCTTGGACAGGAAAACTTTTAGTTTCAGTTCTACTTTTGATTTTTGGTAACTTCTGTGAAATCCTTAGATGAGGATGTCCATAACGATCAGAGATGGGAAGAATATAGTGAACAAGCTCACCTTTCAGAGAAGAGTTATTTTTAGTCCCAGACCAGAAGTGTTGGGATAAAACACTGGAGAGGTTACTCAAAGCTGAACATGTCGAAGATTAGGTGTATAATACTTCCAGGAAGAAGCTATTCTACAGTTCCAGTCTACAAACTGAAGGTACAAGTGACTTAAACTTATCGAGGTGTCAGATATAGAGACTCTGGTGTGAGTGTGGTATAACTGATGTTTTACGTTACAATACCAAGGTGTTTTTTTGAATAACACACAAAAGCTATTATTTTTCTTTTCAATTTACAAAAGAGCACTTTGGGAATAAGAGTATTCTGCTTTTACTTTATGTTCAGAAAGCTTTGAATTTGTGTTATAAGTAGTTTGGTTTATTCTACTTTATCTTCATTTTTCTTGCTAAAAACCTTTGTTTATTGTTAAAGCAAAATCTGCAGTTAAGCATGCGTATGTTTCAGTGAGAGACCACTTTGTTTCAACTAAAACAAATAAAAATATGATTTATCATGCTGGATTTCAATCTGGGATCTGACTTGTCCAGTAAGAACATCAGTAAGGCCATAACACTACCCTATAACTGGTACTTTTGGACCCCCACATCAAATGGAAACATCTCTGTATCTACTCTATCAGACTTTTTCAGGACCTTAAACAGCTCTGGCAGATCATATATAAGCCATCTCTTTTCAAGAGAAAAGAGCACCGGCCTATATAACATTTCCTAATAAGTGTATTCTCCCCAGTTCATTGCAGTGTTCAATACATCAACTACTTTCAGCTATGAAAGATTATTGTCAAAAAGGTTACTATATTTTAATAGTTATTCCACTAAATACTTGTTTAAAAATTAATTCTTGATATTTGGACATTGCTGGCAAGGCTAGCATTTATTACCCATCCTTATTTATCAGTGCAGAATAATTTACAAAGTCACTTCAGGGAGTCTTTAAGAGCCATCCCTGCAGTTGAGGAACATTGAGGTGACTGCATTGCTTCTGATATAGTTTACGCACATCAATATCTGATCAATATGAAATTAAAAATGATGAATCACTCTCTTCAGATTAATCTTAAACAAATTACTTTTCAGGCAACAGTTGCTGGAAGTGTTCAAATGTCAAACTGTTGACCTTTACCATCAAGGAGTACAGAGTAGCAATGTAATGGGAACAATGATCTCTGTTGCATATCATTGCATATGCATTCTAATTATAAATCCTCTATCATGTTAACTAAATCTGAGGCCTCAATCTTAACTCTTTGTACCAGGAATGAGTGGAGAATGGTTAAGAATCATAGAATCCCTAGTGTGGAAAAGGCCATTTGTCCCAACAGATCCACACCAACCCTTCGAAGAGTATCCCACCCAGGCTCTTTCCCCTCCCCACTTTAGTCTAAACTTCCCCTGACTAATGCACCTAACCTACACAGCCCTGAATACTATGGGCAATTTAGATTGGCCAATTCACCTAACCTGCACATCTTTGGACTGTGAGAAGAAATTAGAGCACTTGAAGGAAACCCACGCAGACACGGGGAAAATGTGCATACTTCATACAGTGACCCAAGGCTGTGAGGCAGTAGTGCTAACCACTGAGCCACGGTATTGCCCTTATAAGGATCCATGAATAAGGATTGTTTTCAAATCCTCCCCTGGCCTTGCCTCTCCATATCTCTGTAATCTTCTCTAGTCGCACCACTAGTTCTGGCTGCTTTGAATATAGTCAAAAAGTGTGGTCATGAAAAAGCAAAGCCGGTCAGGCAGCATCCGAGGAGCAGGAGAGTCGGTGTTTCAAACATAAGTGCTTCATCAAGAATGAAGAGCTTATGCTCAAAGCGTCAACTCTCCTGCTCCTTAGGTGCTGCCTGACTGGCTGTGCTTTTCCAGCACCACACCTTTTGACTCTGATCTCCAGCATCTGCAATCCTCACTTTTTCCTGTTTTGAGTATACCTCATTGTAATCATGGAAATATCAGCAACTGTGCCTTAGATTACCCAGGTTTTAGGATCTGGGATTTGCTCCCTAAACCTGTTGACTTCTCTACTTCACCTTCCAGCTTTAAGGTCTCCCCTCTTTGGACTGAGTATCTCTTCATGATCTTTGTTAATATACTTCATTTTCTAATTCTCTGTGAAGCACCTTGATTGCAATAAAGGTGTTACCTAAATATTTGAGGTTATATTATTTATTTAACAACACAATCTGAACCCATCCAAATGAAATGTGCTGGGAACAAGTGACAGAAATACAGACAAAAAAAAAGGAAGATAAGTTGACACAGACTTGTCAGATAGTCACTTCTGAAAATTGATGGGATATGCATTGGGACTCTGCAGAATTCCCAACTTAGCAAACTCCAAGGGAATTGTCCCAGAAAATTGAAGATTCCAATGGGCAATTCCCCTATGTCTAGAAGCCTCTGAAAGCATCCACTTAAATTTGAGAATTCAGATACAGCAGCTAATTAAGCAGTTCCCCAGGAAATGTTAGAAAATCAAAGTCCTAGTCCAGACTCTCACACATGCATGCCTCCCCATCATTACTAGATGTGATTAGCCCTCTCTTCCCCAACACCTGACGAACACCCTCCTCACCAAACCCAAGGACCCCCTCTTTCGTGCCCTGATACACCTCCCTCAACAGTACCTGACACCATCGCAATCCCACCCAATCTAATAGTTTCACTAAAACTGACTGGCCCCTAACATCTCTAACCTGGTCCCCTTCCCACCTTGCAGCCTAGCACCCAATCAACCTGGCACTCTACCCACCTGATGCCTGATTGAACTTCCACCGT
This sequence comes from Chiloscyllium plagiosum, assembly GCF_004010195.1. Lineage (NCBI taxonomy): Eukaryota > Metazoa > Chordata > Chondrichthyes > Orectolobiformes > Hemiscylliidae > Chiloscyllium > Chiloscyllium plagiosum. The sequence goes on from NC_057723.1 coordinate 5,632,684, forward strand.
GGAGCCCAAACCTCACACTTACCTGACACACCCTTTCATTGGAACAGTCAAAGTGGCTGTTAACCAGAGAACCATTGTAAATTCCAAGGTGCAGAAGGATCTATGTGCTTTAATGCATAAGTTACAGAATATAGTATGTGAATGAAGCAGGTAATTACGAGGGCTGATAAATGCTATCCTTAATTTGGCAACAAATTGACGATGAAAGTAAGGACATTCTGTTTTTGTTCTGTAGGACATTGTTGAGACCAGTTCACAAATACTATGTTCAGTTTTGTTTCTTTATTTGGGGAAAGATAGAAGTTACTGAAAGTAGTTTAAAAACGGTTTAATTGATGGGTATCTGGAATCAGTGAGTTGTCAGAACAGAAAAGGTTGGACAGTCTGAACTTGCTTCAGAAGAATGACTTGATTGAAATTACTAGATTCTGAATGGTCTTGACAAAATGGGCATTGAAGAGATGTTTCCACTTATAGGTAAGTCCAAAACTAGGGTCATAGTTTAAAAGTGAGGGGACTCTATTTTAGTACAGAGGCAAAGAGAATTTTTTTTCTCACAGAGGACTTTATGACTTTGGAAATCTTTTCCACAGAAAGCAGGGTCAGAGAGTTATAGAGATGTACAGCACAGAAATATACCCTCCAGTCCAACGTGTCCATGCTGACCAGAGATCCTCATCTAGTCCCATTTGCCAGCACTTGGCCCATATCCCTCTAAACCCTTCCAATTCATACACCCATCCAGATGCCTTTTAAATACAGTAATTGTACCAGCCTCCACCACTTCCTCTGGTAACTTATTCCATACATGCACCACCATCTGTGTGAAAACTTTGCTCTTTAGGTCCCTTTTAGATCTTTCCCTTCTCTCCCTAAAGCTATGCCTTTTAGTTCTAGACCCCAGGGAAAAGATCATGTCTATTTACCCTATCCATGCCCCTCATGATTTTATAAACCTCTATAAGGTCACCCCTCAGCCTCCAACGTTCGAGGGAAAATAGCCCCAGCCCATTCAGTCTCTCCCTAAAGCTCAAATCCTCCAACCCTGGCATCATCCTTGTAAATCTTTTCTGAACCCTTTCAAGTTTCACAACATCCTTCCAACAGGAAGGAGACCAGAATTGCACACAATATTCCAAAAGTGGCCTAATTTCCTGAACAGCCGCAACATGACCTCCCAACTCTTATACTCAATACTCTGACCAATAAAGGAAAACGTCTCCTTCACTATCCTATCTACCTGTGATTCTACTTTCAAGTAGTTATGAACCTGCACTCCAAGGTCTCTTTGTTCAGCAACACTCCTTAGGACCTTACCATTAAGTGTATAAGTCCTGCTTTGATTTGCTTTTCCAAACTACAACACCCTGCATTTATCTAAATTAAATTCCATCTGCCACTCACTCCTCAGCCCATTTGCCCATCTAATCAAGATCCTGTTGTACTCTGAGGTAACCTTCTCCGCTGTCCACTACACCTCTGATTCTGCAAACTTACTATCCATACCTCCACATTCACATCGAAATCATTTATATAAATGATGAAAAGTAGTGGACCCAGCACCGATCCTTGTGGCACACCACTGGTCACAGGCCTCCAGTATATTCAAAATATAAATAGCTCAGCCAGAAACGTATTGAATGTTGAAAGGGACCTGAAGGTTTGAATAATCTACTTTTGCTCCTGATTTGTAAATTCATATGTAAATATATAAATGGTAGGGGTGAGAATATTCATTATGGGGACAGGGGGCAGCAGTGGGCACATGGAGCCTGATCAGAAGGAACTGTTGCCTTCACCCCTCCGTACCGCCAAACTGCCAAGCAGCCTCATCACTTAGAGTCATAAAGTACAGAAAGAGATCCTTCGGTCCAACTCATCCATGCCAACCGAGACATCCCAATCTGACTTAGACCCATTCGTCAGCATTTGGCCCATATCCCTTTAAACTCTTCTTATTCATGTACCCATGCAGATGCTTTTTAAATGTTGTAATTCTACCAGCCTCCACCACTTCCTCTGGCAGCTCATTTCATACACACACCATTCTCTGTGTGAAAACATTGCCCCTTCCGTCCCTTTTAAATCTTTCCCCTCTCACCTTAAACCTATGCCCTCTAGTTTTGGACTCTCCCACCATGGAAAAAGACACACTTGCCATGAGAACTAACCTTCACTCCCCCACCCCACACCCCCACCCCCCAACACCCTCAACCCCATCATTCCCCCCACTTGTGATGGCAAGCAAGGAAGAAAAACAGGAAATGACCATCACACGACTCAAGGCCTTTATAGCCACCTGACCCCACAGAGGAACAGTCACAGCCATCCCACCTGATTTTACAACCTCTCCCTGTCTCCTCCCCTACACCTGCCAGCCCATTCCCTGTGGGTTCACAATTCCACTCTACTTTTTTTTATTCTCTCTTGTCTGCATGATTAATGTTTGACTTGATTGAAGTATTCACATGATGAAAGGGCTTGATAGGTTAAATCATGGAAAATTATTGACTCTGCTAATTAATCCAGAATAAATTAACATTACCTTAAAAATAGAGCTGGGTCATTCGGTGTTGAGAGAGAGCAAGTCATCATTTAAAAGGTGGTAAAAATCTGGAGCTGTCCAGCAAAAGGCTGTTTGTTAATTCTGGAGGTTAGTTCAAAGTGTCAAAACTGAGATCAATAACTTTTTTTTATTCGGAACAGTATTCAGCTCAATGGTTAACTGGGTGGAAGAACAGGTATGGGGACAGAGTGACTTTCTGATATTCCTAGCAAAGCCTATGAAAAGGTTAAATTTCATGGCAAAATAAAAATTGATTGTAAAGGGGAAAATGTGGGTAGCAGCTGTGGTAGCATCCGTCAGATTGAAAATAATGAACTGTAGGAAAGTAGCGAGCGAATGACTTTGAGGACAGTTAAAAGCAAGATTAAAGGACTTTAAAAATAGTAAAAATAAAGTATCAAAGGAAATTGATCACAAAGAATTGACTTTTAAAAAGTCAGATTGCTGTCATTGTAGAAGAAGAACTGTCAATAAACATGGATCCCAAACATTAATCTCCAAACCAAGAGATTATAATTTAGAAATTATACCATATTATTTAGAAGATAAATCAGGATGCATTTCTTCACACAAAAAAAAAAGAAAATGCTGACTTTACTCAGCAGGTCAATCAATGGAGCAAATTCACTTTTCAAATTGATATTAATTCATAGAATCCCTACAGTGTGGAAGCAGGCTATTCAGCCCACCGAGTCTACACTGAAGTCAAAAGAGCATCACACCCCATCTCCATAACCCCACATTTCTCATTGCTAACCTTCACATCCCTGGACACTATGCACAATTTTAGCATGGCCAGTCCAACTAATCTGCACATCTTTGAAACCAGAGCACCCAGATGAAACCCAAACAATCACAGGGAGAACATTTAACCTGCACACAGTCACCCAAGGGTATAATCAAAGTCAGTTCCCTGGTGTTGTGAGGCAGCAGTAGTAATCACTGAACCACTGTGACACCCTGCCTCAGAGCTTCAGATGGAAGAAAAACATTAGCTATATTTCTTTCTCTCCACACATACTGCCCAACCAGATGAGTACTTCCAGCATTTAATGTTTTCCTTTCAGATTTCTAGCAGCTGCAGGGTTTTGTTTTCACACTAGCACTCCTCCACACAAAAGTGTTTGCAAAAACCTTGGAACTCTGCAAAATGCTGTGGGAACAGGAAAGCTTCAAGTTAGCGATCAATACATCGTTGTTACACCGGAGCATCAAAGGATATGATTATGGGTGGATAAATGGTATTGAGGTACAGATTAAACTAACTAAAAGGTGGAAGAGTTGAGGGGTTGAAAGATCCTACTCTTTTCCCTTTCTTTCCTAAACTTCTTAAACCTGAGCGACAACAGCGAATTGACAATTGCAGCAGATGGACACTGATGTCTCAGAGGAAAATAAATAGAAGATTATTGGGATTATAATACTGAAATATTATATTATTATTGAAAGACAATGCATATTAATATGGAGAGCGAGCAGGAAAGTGGAGTTGAGGCTGAGATGAGATCAGCCGTGACTATATTAAATGGCAGAGCAGTCTTGATGGACACAACTGCCTACTCCTGCTCCTAATTCTTACATTCTGCTTAGATGATGGCACATAAACTTAAAAATCAAAAGAAACTAAAGTGTTTTTCTGAAATGACAACAATGTAGTTCTGCCAATAAGGACAACACACGTATGTCAAAGACAGACACTGATTGTTTGGAATGGTAATACTCCACATCTCCACCCTCTCTTAGTTTAACTGCAGCTGGAACCCTCATCCCTGTCAATTTTAAATGTAGACTTCACTATTCCAATGCACTCCTGCCCAACTCCAATACTCTACTCTCAATTAGCTCATCCAAACCTCTGCTCTCCCTGCCTGAACTGATATCAAATTCTGTTCATTCAATACCCCTGAACATAGTGATCAATATTGTTTCTCAGTCCAGGAGTCCCCTGATTCCAAAATGTTTATTCTTGTTTTCAAATCATAAAGTCACTATCATAGAATCATTAGGGTTTACAGCACAGAGAAAGGATCTTCAGCCCATTGAGTTCTGTGTTAGTCAAAAACAACCACCTAACTACTGTATTCTATTTCCACTTTCCTACACTTGGCCCAGAGACTTGTGCCTTGGCATCGCATAGAGTCATAGATATCCTAAATTAATCTCATCCCATTTGCCAGTATTTGGCCTACATCCCTCCAAAACTTTCCTATTCATGTACCCATCCAGATGCCTTTTAAATGTTGTAATTGTACCAGCCTCCACCACTTCCTCTGGCAGCTTATACATACGCCACTGTCTGCGTGAAAAAGCTACCCCTTAGATCCCTTTTACTTTTTTCCCTTCTCACCCGATACTTATCCTCTCTAGTTCTGGATTCCCCCACTCCAGGGGAAAGACTATTTCTATTGTCCATTTACCCTATGCATGGCCCTCATGCTTTTGTGTACATATAAATACTTCTTAACTATAATGAGGGTTTCTGCCTCTCCGACCCTTACAGGCAGTCAGTATAAGATTACTACAGCCTTCCAAGTGAAGAACATTTTCCTCACATCCCCGAGAAGCCTCCTGCCCCTTACCTCCAATTTATGGCCCCACCAAGAGGAATAGTTCCTTCCTGTCTAACCTCGAAAAGTGTGGTGCTGAAAAAGCACAGCAGATCAGGCAGCATCTGAGGAGTAGACTCTCCTGCTCCTCGGATGCTGCCTGACCTGCTGCGCTTTTCCAGCACCACACTTTTCGACTCTGACTCTCCAGCATCTGCAGTCCTCACTTTCTCCTTCCAGTCTAGCCTGTCAATGCCCCTATAGTTTTATACATTTCAACCATGTCTCTTCCCAGTCTCCTCTGCTCCAAGGAAAACAAGCTCAGTCTTTATCTTTGGAGCCGACTTGCTCTAACCAAAGGAAAGAATAGAGAACAATTTCAAACCCATCAACAAAGAAATATCTAGCTAATTGGGAATCAGGGAAACTTGAAATCACTGAGGCAATAAATTCCTTGTAAACAAATATGGAATCTCCAGTTTAATTTGTATATTTTATTAACTTTATTGTCACATGCACTCGAATGAGTGCAGTGAAAAGTTTGAATATCACGACTCATGGCACCATCTCTGGTATTAGACACCATGGTACAGATACTTAAGTATTTGGAATAAAATTGAAGAAAATAATAAATAAAATGTGCACCAAAAGAATAAAAAGGAAAAATGAAAATGAACCCAATTTATGATTCTTCCACCCAGACCATGCAAGTCCCCGTCCTCCAGATCACATCAGACCAAGGCTCCAGATGGCATCGTGATTCAAAACTCAAAGTCTCACCTCCCGTCTTCAAGGGTCCTCACTTCCTGCAATGGCCTCCAGAGTCAGAGTCAGCTCTCCATGACAGCCTCCAGTCCGGGCATCAGCTCCCCGCAATAGCCTCAAGTCCAGGGGTCGGTTCCCGCGATAGCCTCCTGTCCAGGGGTCATCTCCCCTTGATAGCCTCCAGTCCAGGGGTCGGCTCCCCATGAAAGACTCCAGTCCCGGAGTCAGCTCCCCGCAATAGCCCCCAATCCTGGAGTCAGCTCCCCGCAATAGTCTCCAGTCCAGGACTCAGCTCCTCACGATAACTTCCAGTCTGGGAGTGGGGTCCCCGCAATTGTCTCCAGTCTGAGACTTGGCTCCCCGCGACAGCCTCCAGTCTGGGAGTGGGCTCCCCATGATAGATTGGATTAAAACCTGGCTATTCCTGATGAAGGGCTTTTGGCCGAAACGTCAATTTAGAAGCTCCTTGGATGCTGCCTGAACTGCTGTGCTCTTCCAGCACTACTAATCCAGTATCTTAATTAAGGCAGCGAGTGGTGGTTGATGGAAAATATTCAGCCTGGAGTATGGTTACTTGTGGTGTGCCACAAGGATCTGTTTTGGGTCACTGCTCTTTGTCATTTTTATAAATGACTTAGACACAGGCATAGGTGATGGATTAGTAATTTGGTAGACAACACTAAAGTTGGTAGAATAGTGGACAGTTTGGGAGAATGTTTCAGGTTGCAAGGAGACTTGGATAAACTGCAGAATTGGGCTGAGAGGTGGCAAATGGAGTTCAATGCAGCTAAATGTGAGGTGATGCACTTTGGGAAGAATAACAGGAAGACTGGATACTGGGTAAATGAAAAGATTCTTGGTAGTGTGGATGTGCAGAAGGATCTTGGAGTCCATGTACATAGATCCTTGAAAGTTACCACCCAGGTGGAGAGTGCTGTTAAGAAGGCATACGGTGTGTTTGGTTTCATTCGTAGAGGGATTGAGTTCCGGAGCTGCAATATCATGCTGCAACTATACAAAACGCTAATGCGGCCACACTTGGAATATTGTGTATAGTTCTGGTCTCCTTATTTCAGGAAGGATGTGGAAGCATTGGAAAAAGTGCAGAGGAGATTTACTACGATGTTGCCTAGCCTGGAGGGAAGGTCTTATGAGGAAAAGCTGAGGGACGTGGGTCTGTTCTCATTGGAAAGAAGAAGGCTAAAGAGGGGATTTGATAGAGACATACAAGATGATCAGAGGATTAGATAGGGTTGACAGTGAAAGTCTTTTTTCTAGGATGATGACATCAGTTTATACAAGGAGGTATAACTACAAATTGAGGGGCGATAGATTTAAGACAGATGTCAGAGGCAGGTTGCTTACGCATAGAGTGGTAAGGGTGTGGAATGCCCTACCTGCCAATATAGTCAACTCAGCCACATTAGGGAGATTTAAACAATCCTTAGATAAGCACATGGATGATGATGGGATAGTGTAGGTGGATGAGCTGAGAGTAGTTCACAGGTTGGTGCAACATCAAGGGACGAAAGGCCTGTTCTGCGCTGTATTGTTCTATGTTCTATGATAGCCTCCAGTCCAGGACTCGGCTCCCTGCCACAGTCTCCAGTCTGGGAGTGGGCTCCCCGCGATAGCCTTCAGCCTGGGAGTAGGCTCCCCAAGATAGCCTTCAGTCTGGGAGTAGGCTCCCCACAATAGCCTCCAGTCCGGGAGTGGGCTCCCTGTGATAGCCTCCAGTCCGGGACTCGGCTCCCCCCGATAGCCTCCAGTCTGGGACTCGGCTCCTCCCGATAGCCTCCAGTCTGGGACTCGGCTCCCTCTAATAGCCTCCAGTCTGGGACTTGGCTCCCCGCGATAGCCTCCACTCTGGGAGTAGGCTCGCCGCGACAGCCTCCAGTCTGGGAGTGGGCTCCCCACGATAACCTCCAGTCTGAGAGTGGGCTCCCAATGATAGCCTCCAGTCTGGGACTTGGCTCCCCATGACAGCCTCCAGTCCAGGAGCCTACTCCCCGCGATAGCCTTCAGTCTGAGAGTGGGCTCCCAATGATAACCTCCAGTCTGGGACTTGGCTCCCCAAGACAGCCTCCAGTCCAGGAGCATACTCCCCGCGATAGCCTCCAGTCCGGGAGTGGGCTCCCCGCGATAGCCTCCAGTCTGGGAGTGGGGTCCCCACGACAGCCTCCAGTGTGGGAGTAGGCTCCCCGCGATAGCCTCCAGTCTGGGAATAGGCTCCCCGTGATAGCCTCCAGTCTGGGAGTAGACTCCCCGCGATAGCCTCCAGTCCAGGAGTAGGCTCCCTGCGATAGCCTCCAATCTGGGACTCAACTCCCCACAACAGCCTCCAGTCTGGGACTCGACTCCCCACAACAGCCTCCAGTCTGGGACTCGGCTCCCCATGACAGCCTCCAGTCTGGGAGTAGGCTCCCCACGACAGCCTCCAGTCTGGGAGTAGGCTCCCCGTAATAGCCTCCAATCTGGTAGTGGGCTTCCCGCAACAACTTCTAACCTCACATTTCCTTATATGTCCTGGTTTCATAATTTGGCTCTTATGTTACTGAAAGAGAGACAGAGAGAATCCCAAAACATTTCGTCTTGCATTCTTCAGGACAGGTTCAAGAATACTGAATGGTCACAACAACTTAGACCATAAATTGTCTAAAAATGTTGGTTGGTGAGCAAGTCAACTCTGATTGGCTAAAACCACCATCGACAGATAAATGTGAGGTGATTCACTTTGGGAAGAATAACAGGAAGGCAGAATACTGGGTCAATGGAAAGATTCTTGCCATGGAAAAAGCAAAGAGAGGGCCTAAAGTTATCCAAGCTCACAGATAACTCTGAAATTTTACAAAGCTTACTCACACCTCCTAAACATTTCTTTGGAAAAATAAGTCCCTGTTAATGAACATATGTCACTTCTAGCACTTGGTTAATTGGACACATTACAAGCTCAACTGATTATCTTAAATTGGTTGTCCTGACATGTGTAAGATGAAAAGCTTCAGCAATGTGTTTCTTTCAGCGATAATCAACTTTGTCATTTAATGCTCCTGTGAAGTGACTTGAGATGTTTCTCATATTAAAAGTGCTATACAAATGTTAGTTGGTGTTATTTTGAATTTATCATCAAAACCTCAAATGCTTTACCAACCTCCCCCCCTCCTCCCCCATTAAATCATCTGCATTATTTGTTTCAACTAGTCCACATAACAGCAAATTCTGCATTATGACCACACTTTGGACAAATAAGGTGACTCTGAATTCTTGACTGGAATTAAATGACTTTGTCCATGTTTAAACCACAGCTGTATTGAGTTCCAGAACTGAGTCACACTGGAAGAACCCAAATTTAGCAAAGTTGAGCAGCTTATTGCTGAGTATATGCCACTAAATAGCAATGTCATTGACACTGCTTTATTGAAATGGAGGGTAGAGTGTAGGTACAAATTGTGAGGTTAGATTTGTTTGACATTTTGTGAACAGGACATACCAGAGCAATTGTTCACTTTGATTAACGTTATCATTATCCTAATTGCGCTGAGGTTAATTAGGATTATCATTAACAGAAGCAGTTCGACATATACATATACATGAGAAATTTTGCAGGCTTCAGGAATACATAGAATTTATTTAATTCCTATCACTTGAAGGACTATGATCAAATAAATAAGGAGAGACTGTTTCCAGCGGCATAAAGGTCAGTGACCAAAGGACATAGATTTAAGATAATTGCCAAAGAAACCTGAGGGAAGCTGAGGATTTTTTTTTAACTCAGTAAGTTGTCATGATCTGGTTTCACTGCCTGAAAGGACAGTAGAATCAGATTTAACGCAACTTTCAAAAGGTATTGAATTAATACTTGAAGGAGACAGAATTTTCTGGGCTCTGAGGAAACAGTGAAATATTTGTGCTAATTGGATAGCTGTTTGAACAGGTTCATGGGGCTGAATGGCTGTTTTGTGTGCTCTAACATTCTGGGATTCCAAGAATGCATTCTTATAATGATATTTTTGCAATGTAATTGGTTCCTACAAAAGAAATAACAGGGACGATTGACTGCTTGGTGAAAGCCTGGATGTTAACTCAATAAAGCAGTAAATGTTCAACACAAAACCGAACATGCTGAAAAAGCGCAGCAGGTGGATCAACATTGAAGAGAAAAAGATTGGTTAATGATTTGAACAATGACCCTTCATCAGAATTCCCCTGCAATGTTAACCTGTCAAGTCCTTTTAGATGATACTGGCTCTCTTTATAGTTCTAGCAGTTTCTATTGCAGTTCAGATTCCTGAGCATTCATGTCTTTTTTTTAATCTCGACAAAATAATTGGGCAATTCAATGCCAATGATTTTGTTTATGCAGAAGACTCAAGACACAATAATTGCTAATGGGATAAAATCAAGCTTTAATTTAGTCTGAAGAAGAATAAATAAAACCAGCAGTTAAAAAGATGAAGGAAAAGATGATGTTCAGAATGCAAGAACATTTCAAGAAAGCATAATATTCATTTTGAATATGCATGGTTACCCATCACATACAATTCTATATATTGGATTCCTGAGTGCAATCCATTTACATGATAAACTCAGTAAAAAGCAGAAATTAATTGTAATTAGTGTCTGAAAAACACTATTGAACAAGCACGTAGGAGGTGGGTGGACTTTGTGATAACATAACACCTGCGAAGGATTAAATCTTGGTACCTACAGATCCTTGTGAAAATGACAATCTATAATATTTGCAATGCATACAATTTGATGATGATCATGGTACTCAAAGAGTCACTGATAGAACTAATACGCAATGAAAGAAGAATCTGTTCACAGGGAAGGCTGACATTCATTTAAATTTAGAGTGGGTTCACCTGAACTGAATGAAAGGTTTAAGAGGAATGTTCAGAGGAGAATGCACAATGTGAAGTTGGAAGTGATGGGGCAAGAGCAATAGCTGCTTATTCTATATGAGACAGAAAGAGAAATTGGTATGGAAATGGAGAGAGGACAGAGTGGTGAAGTAGTAGGACTTGACAATGCAATCTGTGAAAACCAAAGCTCCTTACAGTGAGAATGTAAAGAATTTTGAAGCCAAAAGGCATCAGCATAATTGTAAGTCATTGCCATGTGAGACAGTAACTAAGAGAATGGTGTCACATTATTTTGCTTACTCTTCTAACTTCAAGCTCATGTTAAATCTGATGACACTGGCACTCTTTACTTGACTGTAAATAGCATTGCTTAATTAATTAATATCTAATTTGAAAGGTTATTCTACACTATTGATACTGCAAATTTCAGATTTCCAGCATCTACAATGTTCTGTTTTTGCATTAATTTTTCAAAATGTCTTATAATTGAAGATAAGCTAAGTACTCTAAAACACTGATGTAGCTTTGCTTCCTGAGCTGGGAAGTTTGCTTTCAGATATTTTGTCACCATACTAAGTAACATCATCAGTGAGCTTCCAGATGAAGCTCTGGTGGTATGGCCCAATTTCTTTTTATGTGTTTAGGTCTCCTTGGATTGGTGATATCATTTCTTGTGGTGATGTCATTTCATGTTCTTTTTCTCAGGTAAATGGGATCCAAGTAAATGTGTTTGTTGATAGAGTTCTGGTTGGAATGCTATGTTTCTAGGAATTCTCGTGTGTGTTTTTGTTTGGCCTGTCCTAGGATGGATGTATTGTTCCAGTTGAAATGGTGTTATTCCTCATCTTTACATAAGGATACTGGTGAGAGTGGGTCATGCCTTTTTGTGGTGAGTTGGTGTTCATGTATCCTGGTGGCTAGTTCTTTATCTGTTTGTCCAATGTAGCATTTGTTACAGTTCTTACAAGATATTTTGTAACCCAAGGAAATCTAATCACAAATAGAAAGTGAGCCATACCACCAGGGCTTCATCCAGAGGCTCACTGAAGATATTACCTAGTATGGTGATGAAACATCTGAAAACGAACCTTTGAGTTCAGCGAGCAAACTTACGTCCAGAACCTTAACCTGAGCTACAAATCTTCTCAAATATTGCTAACTCTAAAACATGTTTTAGGCTCATGTTAAAAATATGAGGGACTAAAAAAGTGATAAATGTCCAGTCTATAAAACAGTAAGAAATCTCTTCGAATATAGAAAGTGCAGGAGAGAATTAGGAAAAGATATAAAAGAGACAAAGGCAAAGTGTGAGAAAAGATTAGTGGATAACATAAAAGAAGCCCAATGTATGTCTATATTCATTCGTGCCAGGCCAGCACTTATTGCCGATCCCTAATTGCCCAGAGGGCAGTTAAGAGTCAACCACATTGCTGAGTGTTTATAGTCACATGTAAGCCAGGTAAGGGTGGCTGTTTCTTTCCTTAAAGGACATTAGTGAACCAGGTGGCCTTTTTCCTACAAGGAACAATGGCCATGATTAGACTCTAAACTCTAGATTTTTGTTGAATATAAATTTCACCACCTGCCATGGCAGGATTTGAACCCAGGTCCCCAGAACATTACCTGGGTCTTTAGAATAATAGCCCAGCAATAACATCACTAGGCCATCACAATGTGATCAACATATACAGGAGGGAGATTTGTTAAAGCATGGATTTGTTATGGCAATACTCAGAGTTTTAGGCATGGAGATTGCAATTCACCAGTGAGGCAAGTAACATACAAATATGTGGAAGCCTCCTCATTTCCATGACTTTTGTGTCGAGCTCAGAACAATTCATTGTTAGCTGAGGGAGCAACCAAAGGCTTAATGGCACGTGGGTCAAGAGTGTGGTGCTGGAAAAACACAGCAGGTCATGAGAATCGACGTTTCAGGCAAAAGCTGTAAGCTGAGGGGGTGGAGAGATAAATGGGAGGGGGTGGGGGTGGGGCTGGGGGAAAGGTAGCTGAGAGTGCTAAAGGTAGATGGAGGTGGGGGTAATAGTGATAGGTCAGAGAAGAGGGTGGAGCAGATAAGTGGGAAGGAAGATGGACAGGTAGGACAGAACCTAAAGGGCAGTGCCGAGTTGTAAGATTGGAATGAGATAATGTGAGATGGGGAAATGAGGAAACTGGTGAAATCCACATTGATGCTGTGGCGTTGGAGAGTCCCAAGACAGAAAATGAAGCGTTCTTCCTCCAGGAATCGGATAGTAAGGGAGTGGTGATGTAGGAGGCCCAGGACCTGCATGTCCTCGGCGGAATGGGAGAGTGAGTTGAAGTGTTCAGATATGGGGCAGTGGGGTTGGTGGATGAGGGTGTCCCGGAGATGTTCTCTGAAGTGCTCTGTGAGTAGGCATCCTGTCTCCCCAATGTCGAGGAGACCGCATCGGGAGCAACGGATGCAGTAAATGACATGTGTGGAAGTGCAAGTAAAACTCTGATGGATGTGGAAGGTTCCTTTGGGTCCTTAGACGGAGGTGAGGGGGAAGGTGTGGGCACCTGTTTTGCAATTCCTTCGGTGGCACGGGAAGGTGCCAGGAGGTGAGGGTGAGTTGATGGGGAGCATGGACCTGGCGAGGGATTCACAGAGGGAACAGTCTTTACGGAAAGCAGATAGGGTGGGGAAGGAAATATATTTCTGGTGGTGGGTTCTGTTTGCAGGTGGTGGAAATGGCGAAGGATGCTTCAATGTATATGGAGGTTGCTGGGGTGAAAGTGAGGACCAGGAGGGTCCTGTCCTTGTTGTGGTTGGAGTGGTAGGATTCGACAGCAGAGGTGCGGGAAATGGATGAGATGCGCTGGAGGGCATCATCAACCAAGTGGGAGGCAAATTTGTGGTCTTGAAAGAAGGAGGCCATTTGGTGTGTTCTGTGGTGGAACTGATCCTCCTGGGAGTAGATGTGGTGGTGGCAGAAGAATTGGGAATAAGGGATAGCATTTTTACAGGAGGCAGAGTGGGAGGAGGTATGGTCCAAGTAGCTGTGGGAGTCAGTGGGTTTGTAGAAGATGTCAGTGTTGTGTCAATCACCACTATTGGAGATGGAGAGGTCTAGGAAAGGGAGGAAGGTGTCTGAGATGGTCGAGGTGAACTTAAGATCAGGATGGAATGTGTTGGTGAAGTTAATGAACTGTTTAACCTCCTTGTGGGAGCACGAGGTGGCGCCAATACAGTCACCAATGTAGCAAAGGGAAATGGTGCCGGTGTAACTGCGGAAGATGGACTGTTCCATGTAACCAACAAAGAGACAGGCAAAGCTGGGCCCCATGCAGGTGCCCATGGCTACCCCTTTCATCTGGAGGAAGTGGAAGATTCAAAGGAGAAATTATTGAGAGTGAGGACCAGTTCAGCCAAACGAATTAGAGTGTCAGTGAAAGGGTCCTGGTGTGGACATTGGGAGAGGAAGAAATGGAGGAGTTGGAGGCCCTGATTGCACCAGATGGAAATATAGAGGAATTGGATGTCCATGGTGAAGATGAAGTGTTGGGGGCCACGGAAATGAAAGTCTAGGAGGAGGTGGAGGGTGTGCTCTATCTGCTTTCCGTAAAGACTATTCCCTCCGCAACTCCCTCGTCAGGTCCACAACCTCACCCTCTCCTCCCGGCACCTTCCCCTGCCACCGCAGGAATTGCAAAACCTGCTCACACACCTCCTCGTCACCTTCGTCCAAGGCACCAAAGGAGCCTTCCATATTTATCAGAGTTTTACCTGCGCTTCCACACACATCATTTATTGTACCTGTTGGTCCCGATGCGGTCTCCTCTACTTTGGGGAGACAGGACGCCTACTCACAAAGCGCTTTAAAGAATATCTCCAGGACACTCACACCAACCAACCCTACTGCCCCGTTGCCGAAGCTTCAACTCCCCCTCCCACTCCACTGAAGACATGCAGGTCCTCGGCCTCTGCCATTGCACAACACTCTCGCATCTCTAGCATCTGCAGTCCTCACTTTTGTATTAATGGCATGTGTGGCTTATGCATGTTCCAGGTAACCTTCAGCTCTTAAAGGCAGTCTGTTTATCTTAAAGGCAATCTGCCTTGCATCAGAGGAAGTTGCTACTGACAGTCCCTCATGTAAATGGAGTATCAAAAATACAGTAACAGCACAAAGTGAGAGCTTTGTTGTTCACAGCTCAAAACTGCGCATCTTAGACAAGGAGGAATGATGCCAGGTGACCATAAGGAGCTAGAAGGCCCTGAAGCACTGCACTTGAAGTACACCATCACTTACTCAGCATTACTCCTTAGCTGTGAGGACTCATAGCTGGCATTCTCTACTTCACCCTTCCAATAATGCCAGCCTTTGCATCCACCTTTCACTGTCTCTATAAACATCAGACTGTTCAGTTACATTAGGCACAGTACCTAACGGCAATGCTACACCAGCACTGACACTCTGTACTCTCTCTTGGGTGAAAAGGTGGCAGAAAATACGAAGGAAATGCAGAAACCAAAGCGAGAAAGGCAGGGCTTTATCTCCTGTAACCTATCAAAGAAATAGTGCTCGATAATGTGAGGTTGGCAGTGACAGAATCTAGCATTAATGAGAACATTCTGGCTATTAGTAACCATTGTTGATTACTATAGGCTAATGAGAGGCAACCTCTTTGAATAATACAAGATTCTTCAGGGACCAGACAGAATAGATTCAGAAATGTTGTTTCTTCTTGTGGGAGAATTGAGTACCAAAAGTTGTTATTGCAGAATAATGGGCACATATTTAAGACAGAGATAAGGAAGACGTTGTACTTTCACAGGGTCGTGGATTTGTGGAATTCCATGGTTGTGATAAACTGATTTTTAATCAGGAAGAGAATCAAGTGTTATGGGGAAAAGGCAAGGAGGTGGAGTTCAGGATTTATCAGATCAGCTATGCTCTCATTGAATGGCAGAAATGACTCAATGAGCTGAATGGCCTACTTCTGCTCCTCTGCCTTATGGTCTTCTAATGATCATTTACCTAACAAAGGTAAACTATGACTGGTGGGGTGGGAGAGTGTCTCCAAAATGATCAATATTGCATTAGCAAGGTTAGATCATAGGGTAAAAACAATGACTGCAGATGCTGGAAACCAGATTCTGGATCAATGGTGCTGGAAGAGCACAGCAATTCAGGCAGCATCGAGGAGCTTCCTCGATGCTGCCTGAATTGCTGTGCTCTTCCAGGACCATTGATCCAGAATTAGATCATAGGGTACAGAGAAAACTAGCTATTTGAATACTGACCTAACTCAAAGGTAGAAGACAGAGAGTGATGGTGAAGAGTTGCTTTTTAGATTGGAGCCCTATGACCAGTGGTGTGCCACAATAATCAGTGTTGGGTCCACTGCTTTATGTCATTTATATAAATTATTTGGGTGTGAACATTGGAGGTATGATTCATCAGATGACACTAAAATTGGAGGTGTAGCGGACAGTGAAGAAGATTACCTCAGGGTACAAAGGGATCTTGATCAGATGGGCCAATGGGCTGGGGAGTGGTAGATGGAGTTTAATTTAAATAAACATGATGTGATGTATTTTGAAAAGGCAAATCAGAGCAGGACTAATACATTTAACAGTAAGATCCTGGGGAGAGTTGCTGAACAATGAGACCTTGAAATGTAGATTCATAGTCCTTTGAAAATGGTTGCAGGTAGACAGGATAGTGAAGAAGGCATTGGGTATGCTTTCCTTTAAAAGTCCGTGCATTGAGCAAAGGAATCGGGAGGTTATGTTACGGCTGTGCAAGATATTCGTTAGGCTACTTTTGACGTATTGTGTGCAGTTCTGATCTCCCTCCTTTAGGAAGGATATTGTGAAGTTTGAAAGAGTTCAGAAAAGTTTGAGGATGCTGTCAAGTTTGGAGGATTTGATATAGAGAGGTTGAAAGGCTAGAGATATTCTCCCTGGAGCATCAGAGGCTGAGAGATGACCTTATAGAGGTCCATAAAATCGTTAGGGGCATGGATGGGGGTGTCCAAAACTAGAGGGCATAGGTTTAGGGTGAGAGGGAACAATTATAGAAGGGACCTCAGGGGCAATTATTTCATGCAGAGGCTGGTGCATGTTTGGAATGAGCTGCCAGAGGAAGAGGTTGGTATGATTAACACATTTAAGAGACATCTGGATGAGAATATGAATAAGAGGTGTTTTGAGGGATATGGGACAAGTGCTGGCAAATGGGACTAGTTTTATTTGGATATCTGGTCAGCATGGATGAGTTGGACCAAAGGTTTTGTTTCTGTGCTGTATATATCTATGATTCTATGATTCTGTAACCTCATCATCAAGATCCCTACGGCAATGACAAATAGTCTCTGGACTTGTAGTCTCACTGTGCTTTTCCTGCTGAGGGGCTATTCAACTCCCTCAGCAGAGATAGCCTCTGGCACCTTCCAAATGTATCAGTTGACTGAAAATGGGGAGATGGAAGTATCAGCCACTCCCACCTTGAAAGCCCTGCCTGCATAAACACTCACCTTGGTGCAAGTCTGAAAAATGGGTTTATGAAGACAGTAAAATGATGAAAGTGTCATTAGCAAAATTTTCAAACTGCATTCACTGCCCTTTGAATGCTCAGTTTGTATCCCCCCAGGATCGCTCATTACAGCTTTGGTCCAATACATGGGCAAAGTCATTGAAATCAAAAGGTGAGGTGAGAGTGACTGACCTTGATCTCAAGGCATTACTTGACTGATTTTGGCCTCATGGATCCCTAAAAAAACTGAACTCAATGAGAACTCGGTAGGAGTTGAATAGTTGAAGTCACATCTAGCACAACGGAAGATGGTTGAGGTTGTTAGAGACCAAATATCCCAGCCACAAAACATTGTTCCATCAGTTCCACAGGGTAAAGTCCTAGGTCAAAGTATCTTCAACTGCTTGAAGTCTGAGCTTCAATCATCATGACCCATCCTAATTGCGCTTGAGAATGTGGTGATGAGTTTTCATTTTGAACAGCTACAGTCCATCCCTCAGAAAGAACAATTTAGTTACTCCCACTCACCCAAACTTTCTCATGCTCCCGAATATTTTTCCCCTTCTCATGCAAAGGTTGGTTAGCTGATTTGTAATACACAGTGATGCCAAGGTTCAATTCTCACACTGGCTGAGGTTACCTTGAAGGACTGTCCTTCCCAATCACTCCCCATGCATAAGGGCTGCTAGCTGTTAAGTTAAACCATCATGAATCATCTCTCTCTAAAGAGACGGCAGCTACATAGTCTGCTAGGATTATGGTGACTTAGTTCTCTTTTTGAAACCAACAAATGAATGTGCCACTACATCCCTTCTGACTGTTGTATTCTGGTTCATAACCACAGAAAGTATTCCAGAGTTATAGAGACATACAGCAGAGAGAAGACCCTTCGGTTTAACTCATCCACACTGACCAAACGTCCCAACCTCAAATAGTCCCATTAGCCAGTACTTAGCCCATATACCTCCAAATCCCTCCTGTTCATCTACCCATCAGATGTCTCTTAAATGTTATAATTGTACTTGCCTCCACCACTTCCTTTGGCAGCTCATTCCAGACTCGCACAATCCTTTGCGTGATAAAGTTCCCCCTCAGGTCCTTTATAAATCTTTCTCCTTTCACCTAAAACCTATGTCCTTAGTTTTGGACTCTGAACCCTCGGAAAAATCCTTTGACTATTCACCCTATTCATTAAAAACATTGTCTTCATATCACCATTGATTTTTAACCAATTGTTTTATATCTGTGTCCTTCATCTTTCAGACAGTGTTTCTCGCTATCTTGTCTGTCTCAAAGTTTCATGATTTTAAATTCATTTCTCAAATACCCTTTCAACCTTCTTTTCTCAGAGAAGAATAGAGCCATTTTTCTTTGTGTTACCCTCATAACTTACGTCCTTCATCCATGGAAAATATCTTGCAAACCTCTTCTGCGCCTTGTGCTAAGCTTCCAAAACCCTTCTAAATTGTGGTATAATTTTGTGATCCTGGAAAAGTACAGCGGGTCAAGCAACATCCGAGGAGCAGGAGAATCGCTGTTACGGGCTCATTCCTGATGAAGGGCTTTTGCCTGAAACATCAATTATCCTGCTCCTCAGATGCTGCCTGACCTGCTGTGCTTTTCCAGCACCACACTCCTGACCAACTTTATTTAGTATTGCCTCTTTTTATCCTTCACCCAAGAAGGGCCATTTCATATTGCTCTACGCATCCGTTACATGTCATCCACATTCCTCTAGCCTGTCTATATCCTCTTGAGGTCTATCTCTATCAGCCTTAAACTTCATTTTACCGCTTGATGTAAATATTGAAATTGTGCCCACTATCTAAGACCAGAAAGCATAGAAGCAGAAATAGGCCATTCAGCCCATTATGTCTGATCTGCCATTCAATGAGATCGTGGCTGATCTGATTACCCTCAACTCCACTTTCCTGCCTTTTCCGAATAATCCTCGGTTCCATTCCTGGTTAAAAAAAAATCCATCTGTCTCAAACTTGAACCTCTCATCAATAATCCTGTGCATCAAAGAATTTCAAGACATACCCGTTCTGAGAGAACAAATACCTCTTCATCTCTGCAGTAAATGTGAAACCCTTCTGCCCTCAGGATTTTTACTCTTCCACGAGGGCAAACAACCTTTTCACATCTACTCTGAGCGGCATGGTGGCTCTGTGGTCAGCACTGCTACCTCACGGCACCAGAGACCTGGGTTCAATTCCCACCTTGGGCGACTGTTTGTGTGGAGTTTGCACATTCTCCGTGTGTCTGCATGGGTTTGCTCTGGTTTCTTCCCGCAGTCCTAAAGGTGTGCAGGTTAGGTGAATTGGCCATGCCAAATTGCCTGTAGTGTTAGATGTAGGGGAACGGGTCTGGGTGGGATGCTCTTCAGAGGGTTGGTGTGGACTTGTTGGGCCAAAGAGCCTGTTTCCACATTGTAAGTAATCTAATCTGTCAAGGCCTCCTGAAGAATTTTGTATGTTTCAACAAAGTAACCTCATATTCTTCTGAATTCTGTGACAATACTATGGCTTTAAGAGGTGTAATTTGAGTTTTTGAATTGAAAAAGCATTGAGATACAGATGCCAAGCAGTCAGCTCAAAACTAATAATGTGAACATCTTGTGAGGCCTTGGGATCTTTTTAAAGTTGGAGCTGTAGAAGTAGCCTGAATTCAGCTCCCACAGAACTAGAATTTTTAGTTTTCATTTTCTACGGTCGCTAGGGTCTTGCAGCTGGACGTGGAATCTCTTATTCCTCTCTCTGTTACAGCTAAAAGTTGGGGTTCTCTTCCTGCTCCTAGAATTGCATGTGAGAAAATCTGTTTTACTGAATCTGCCTTTGCCAAGGGTGTATTTATGGGACGATACTACATTGGAACAGTTAATTAGTAGCAGTTAATATATATATATATATATATATATTAGTTAAGCATTTCAATAGAGTGACAGTTAAGCCAAATCTTTTCTTTTTATTTTGTCTGCATTTTAACTGTGGTGTAAAAATAAAGTGTGTTTTACTTACAAACAAGTAGTTTGACCAATTCAATTGCATCTGGAATGCAATGCCTTAAACTTACTTTCAAAATAAGAAAAAATTAGGGTCTAGGCTATCTTCTTAATATACTTTGAGGGGGTTTTGTCTGGTCCATCACAATTCTAATGAGTGCAACCTATTCAATCTCGCTTCATGAGACAGATCTTCATCTCTGTAATCGGCCTGGTGAATGTCTCTGGACTGCTGACAATGCCAATACATTTTTATTTTGATAACAAACTCTGTTCACAGTATTCCAGGTATTGTCTGACTCATACCTTATATAGCAAGAGGTCCGTGCTCCATTCCTTTTGAAATAAAAGCCAACACTCCTTTTGCTTTCCCCATTACCTCCTTGGTGTTATTGATTTAAGATTCATGGACAAGAATGCCAAAATCCCTCTGCTCTGTAGCTTTCTGCAGTCTTTCTCAATTTCTCTGCCTGTTACTTTACCAAAAAAAAAGCTAGTTAAACATGATTTGCTTTCAACAAAGCTGTGATGGTTTTCTTGAATGAATCACATTTTTCTAAGTGACTGTTAATATTGCCCTGGATCATCATTCCTAAATTCATTCCTAAATGCAGTAGAGATGGCCACTTATGAGTTTTCAGTCACATTCAGAACCCCTCTGATAGTGAATAATTCCCTGTCCTCATATACCAAGACCTGGATAACATTCAGACTTGGGTTGATAACATGCATTCATGTCTATCAATGTGAGTCTACCCTCATCTACTTGACATTCAATGGGGTTAATATTGTTAATTTCTCCATAATTATCTGAAGGGATTACTATTGATCAGAGACCTCCCAGGACCAGTTACAAAAGTGCTGTAATTGCAAAAGCAGGTCAGAAGCTGGATAAACTATCATAAGTGAATCTGCAAAGACTTACCACCATCCATAAGGCACAAGTTGAACACTTAATGAAGTATAGGTAGTTCTTCTCTAATACAATGGTTGTGTTCTTGTGCAACCCTGCATTATAGAAGATCTCACTTTAGAAACAGCACTTAAAGCATTGGTGATGTAACTATGCTACAGCCAATACACATTTTTAAAGTTTGCACTTTAGAAACAGTGTCCACAATTCATCAATCGTATTGCAGTGAATTTATGTTAATGAAATGCACGTTATTACAAAACGGCCTGTAGTCTCCACCTACCTGGATGTATGTGTCTCCAAAATCACTCAAGAAGCTCAACTCCAAGCCCATTTGATTAGCAGCACATTCAGTGCCTTAAACATTCACTCCCTCCAATGCTTGGGCACCCTGAATGCTTGGAGGAACATAAAAAATTACAAATAGGCCACTCAGCCCATGAAGCTATCATTCAAAATGATTATGGCTGAGCTGATTGAGGCCCTAACTCCACATACCTACCTGATCCCCATTAAACCTAAACTCTCTTGTCAGTCAAAAATAAAGTGAATGCCTAACCATTCCAGTGCAACTGTAACACTGGCATCAACCAAAAATATGGAAAATCGCCCAAGTATATCCAACACATAAAAAGCAAATCAAATTCAGTCCGGTGAATTATCACCCCAGCAGTTAACACTTAATCAGCAGCATAACAGAGGTGGAAGGTATCGCCAGCAGTGATATCAAATGACACCAATAACTGCTTATCGATGCAGAGTTTAAATTTCAACAAGCCATTCCGCTTCAGATCTTATTACAGTCTTGGTCTGAGTGTGAGCAAAAGAGGGAAGATGAGAATGCTTCAACGCAGCACTTGATCGAGTATGTGACATTATGAAGGCCAATCAAAGCTGGAATAAGTAACTGTCAAGCTTAATTTCCAAGCAGAGTCAACCTGCCTGGTTGAAATTTAGTCAGAAGTCAGGTGACAACACGTTATAGCCCAACAGTTTCATTTGAAATCACAAGCTTTCAGAGCATTGCACCTTTAGCAGGACAAAGGGGCTGTGTTCCAAAAGTTTGTGATTTCAAATAAACCTGTTGGGCCACAACCTGGTGTTGTGTGACTTCTGATTTTGTCCATGCCAATCCAATGCTGGCACCTCCACATCATGGTTTAAGTTTAAACAAAGCTTGACAGTTAACTGTCAATTGTCATCTACCAGGTGTATTTTCCATGGAAACACTTCTACCAATCAAATCTACATTGAAATCAATCAGCACTGTCTTCTTAAGCAATGTAAAATTATATTTGGCAGCATCTGTGAAAACAATTCAGGCTGAACATTTTGTGACCAGTGACCTTTCCTCAGAACTAAAGAAAAGTCACTGGACTTGAAACGTTAATTCTGATTATTCTTCACAGATGCTGCCAGATCTGCTGAGCTTATCCAGTAAATCCTATTTTTGTTACTGATTTACAGCATCCACAATTTTTCCGGTTTTTATAAAATTATATTTCCCATTTAATATTGGTACTTTTGCAAATGAGAGCAAAACAAAAAGCTTTAACAAAATGTCTATTTTTGCAATGCTAAAGTTCAATGTGTTTAGTTGGCCAGTGAGCGATTTTTTTAAACAGTCATCTTTTACCCCTTTATTAGAATGTACCTAATCTGTGCCTGAACTTTTTTTTTGTTTGAAAGCTTCTGATTGCTCTTTTACTGCTTTACCTGCCAATTTTTGATAACACTTCAGTTGGACCAGATCCGTTTCCAACTCATTCAAATTTGCCCTTTCCCAGTAAAATATTATAATTTAACGATTGATTTTTCCCTTGTTCTCTTTCATAAACACTTGACAATTATTGCAGCTGTAATCATATCTTTTCAAATTTTCCCCCTCTGGAACATGCCCCATTTTATGTAATGCAATAAGTAGAAAGTGCTGAACAACCTCAGTAGATCTGGCAACATCTTTGCAGATAAAAACAAGTTAACGTTTCAAGTCCAGAAGAAGAGTCATATTGGACTCTAAATGTTAACTCTGTTTCCCTCCCCACAGCTGCTGCCAGATGTAGTGAGTTTCTCCCGCACTTTGTTTTTCTTTCAGATTTTACTCCTGTGATCTCACACTTCTTTCTTTCTCATTAGGCTGGAAACACACTGATTAAGAATGTTTTCTTGTACACATTTCAGGAAAACTTTCCCCTCTTTTCCCAGTCTACATTAGGATAATTGAAATGCATTATTAAAATTCTAAAGTTCTGGTATCTTGAGGCAATTTATTCTTCTATCTTCTTCACACTATTTGATGATCTGTGGTTTTCATCTAGTTGCATAATAGCTCCTCTAATGTTCTCTCATTCTAACCCGATTTATGTTTGTATCCTTAAATATATTAACCCTTTCTAGTACTCTAACAGGATGTTTTATCAACACTGTCAATACTCGTCCCATTTTGTATGCTTCCCTGTTTATCCCAAATACATTGTAGATGAATATTAAATCTAGTTTAAAATGTAGTAAGTACAGATAGATCTCTATTAACACCAGTACATCACAACTCCTTATGACATTGTACCTGCAGCTAGCTATAAACCTTAATAGTCACATATCAGGCATTTATGCACATGAAGTACATATCTAACCGAGACTACCTTGTATTTTCTATTTTCTGCCGTCTCCTGTTTCTGAAGTATTCATTATTTTATACGGCTTTGTCTCTTTCAGTTATCAGTGCACCTTGTATCCATTTCTAATACTTCACAGTGGTGCCCTGCTAAATTAGGACAACTCGGAGCATAGAGTTACTTAACTTGCCAGAGAGGACATTGAACATTGCTCCATTGAGGTGCAGTCTGTTCATATTGTGTAGCTCAGTCCTGTCTCTGATCGGTCCCATTGCCTCAAGAATCTGAAGTGTCATTTCTGTACCATTCCCTGTACCTATACATTAGTCTATTTTACTGCTACTATCCTTAAGGAGGGTGGGAATAATCTAGCTGCTTTTTTATTCATTCATGGGATGTAGCATCAATTGCAGGGCCAGAATTTATAACACATCCTTAAATGCCTTTGAGAGGTAGTCCCTCTGCTGCCTTCTTGAATATACTGGAGCGGCTTGTTTGGCTGTTTCAGTGGGCAATTAAACGTCAAGCACATTACAGTAGGTCTTGTGCCATATATCTGCCAAACTAGAGTGGCAAATTTCCTTCTCTAAATGATATTAGTGAACCAGATGGAATTTATAAAATCAGGTAATTTCATGTTTATCATATCTACTACTAGCTTTTGCTGTTTTGGATTTCATTTCATTTGAACTATTCAAATTTGAAGTAATATTCATTACTACAGGCCTGACTAAATTGCCAGTCCAGTAATGTAAGCATTATGTTGCCATTTTCAATATTGCTATCCATGAAACCCCACTCCTTTGACTTCATCCTTAGCCCCTGAGGCTCTGCCAGTAGAACTCAGTCTATTCCCACATATGTCATTGGTTCCAAATAGACCTTGACATCAGGCTGCAGACTGATTTCTGCATCCATTCAATGATAAATTCAACATATTCTCTAGAATTTTTTTTTTGGTTACTTTATATGTTTTATTCATGTCCAACTTTAATACAAAATAATAAGATTGTATGCAACCTTCCATTTATTACTTCTTGGGAGATACACAGAAAAAGCACTTGGTGCTTCTGACCTTTGGTTACCAAGCCCAACTTCATTTTCAAGTTGCACTAAATTACTATCTGCTGCACAAGTTTTCCATATATTGTCTCACGTACCCAGTAGAACAGGCAGTTCCCACAGTCGTGATCATACTGTCTATAAACTGAAGCAAGGCTCTATGATGGAAGTAATCTTACACTGACTCTAATTTACTAACCAAATGGCTCCTGTGTTATATCATTCTATGATTCTATAAAATTGTGATGCAACTGTCGGTGTTTTAGTTCGATCAGGGATTTCTTCGAGAGATGTTATGTGCCTTTGAAGATAAAGACAAATCCAAAGTTGCCTTTTTATAAGTTTCAGAGGTCTTGTAATTGAAACTCAAATCCCAAAATTAATTGTTCATTTAAGGCTTCAACAAATAAGGCAACAGGAGACAGTCTGCAGCAGTAACTTAGAAAATTTGATTCTGTTAAATTTATAGGTGTATTATGACTCTTGCTTTTCAGCTAAGTTGAGGGTAACAGGTTGACACATGGTTTCTCAATATCTCTTCAATACTGCAAGGACCTTCCATTACCAGTTGGAAGCAGGGTAACTTGTGAACTTCCTCATGTGCAGTAGTCACTGAAACTTGCTGCTTATTAAGTCTTTAGAAGCCACAATGCATAGCATGATCAATTATGTAATTACATTCAAAAACAGAAATAGCTGGAGAAACTTAGGGATCTTTGAAGAGAGAAAGCAGAATTAATGCTTCAGATCCAGTGACCCTTCAAGTTCTTGACAGCCATCTTTCTTGACTTTCCAATGTTGTGCAAGGTCTGCAGATGCTGGAGATCAGAGCTGAAAATGTGTTGCTGGAACAGCGCAGCAGGTCAGGCAGCATCCAGGGAACAGGAGAATCGACATTTCGGGCATAAGCCCTGGCTAATCCATCTAACCTGCACATCTTTGGACTTTGGGAGGAAACCAGAGCACCTGGAGGAAATCTGTGCAGAGCATGGGAAATGTGCAAACTCCACACAGACATTCAGCCAAGGCTGGAATCAAACCTAGGTCCCTGGCGCTGTGAGGCAGCAGCGCTAACCACTGAGCCGTAGTGTCATCCCGTAATGACAGTTAACTTATCAACATCCAGTCCAGGTTGAGCAGAAACTTTCTCCAATTAAACATTGGAAAGACTGAAGCTATCATCTTCTGCTAATACTCCAAACAGTGCTCTCAAGTTAGCAATACATCCCCAATCTTGGCAATTGTCTGAGACTAGAGAGATGATTTACAGCATTGGTGACATATTTGGCCCCCAGATGAACTTCTAACTATATATCTGCACCATAACTAAATCTGCCTATTTTCACTACCTAAATAGCTCCTGCCTAAGCTTATCTGCAGCTGAATAGCTCAATCATGGCTCTGTTCCCATGGGTCTTGTCTATTCCCGCAAACTCTTGACACCTTTCCTTTCATTCTAATCCCCATAAACGTGAGCCATCTAAACCTTTGCTGCCAATATTCAGATTTTCACCAAGTTCCATCACCTGGATCATGCTGAACTTATTTTAGCATAATGCCTTAATTTTAAAATTTCCTCCTTGATTTAAAAATCATTCACTGCCAAATCGCTCCAAATCTCTGCCATTTCCTCCAGCACCACAAACCTCCAAAAGGTTTGTATTCCTATAATTATGGCACCTTGAACATTCCAGTTTTAATCCCTCCACCACTGATGATTATGCTTTCCTATACCAAGGCCCTGAACTCCAGAAATCCTTTCCAAAAACTGTTCACTGCTCTACCTTTCTTTCATCCTTAAGTCATTCATGATGAGCTATCTCTTTGACCAAACTTTTAGATAACTTCCCAAATACCTCTTTTCATAATTTGTTTCATAACCCTCTGATAAACAGTCATTTCAGGATATTTTAAAGTTCCTGTATGAATGCGTGGAGGTCTTGTGGCAAAATGTGTCATCTCTTACCTCTGAGCGACAAGTTTCTGGTTCAAGCCCCTTCTAATAATTAAAGAGCCAATGATGATGCCTTTGTAAAGGAGTAAAATATGCCAGTTAGTGGAAATCCAAATAAAAATAGGAAAATCAGTAGGTCTGGCAGCACCTGTGGAGAAAGAAATAGAGCTAATGTTTTGAGTCTGGAGACTCTTCCTCAGACCCTTCCTGTTTTGGACCTGAAACATTAATTCTGATTTCTCTTTACAAATGCTGCCGGATCTGTGAAGATTTTTCAGCAATTTCTGGTTTTGCTTCTGATTTACAGCATCCGCAGTTCATTTGGTTTTTAATGTTTTGAGTCCTGTATGACTCTTCTACAGAACTGGAGGTTAAGTAGCAACCCACAAATCTTTCCAACACAATGGCAGGCAGTAAGATTGGGAGAGATTCTTGTTCAGCCACATGATGATAAGAATGTTGAAGCCACTACTCTCACTATCCATACCACCAGGCTATAACAAGTTCATAAAACAATTTTGCCACAGTAACTCAGACTACCTTGGGGTCAGACAGTGGATCAAATTGGTGGCAACAGCTTGGGAATTTTTTTTTAGATGTATTTGTCATAGAATGTGGGAGCCATGGGCTAGTCCAATATTTATTGCAATCCATTGACTGCCCTTGAAAAGGTAGTAGTGCACCTCCTTCTGGAGCTGCTGCAATCCATGTGGTAGAGGTTCAGTACAGTACTGTTAGGAAGGCAGTTCCAGCAGTTAGACCCAGTAACAGTGACAGAACAGAGATGTGGTTAAAAGTCAGAATGATGTGTGGCTTTCAAAGGAACTTGTAGGTGATGATGATTCCTTGTCTCTTCTGCCATTGTCCTTCTAGATGATAGAATTCACATGGTTTGAAGATTCTGTTGATTGAGCCTTCATGAGTTGCTGTAGTGCATCTTTGAGGTGGCATATGCTATCCTTCAGTGGTGGGTGTAGTGATTGTAATAAGGTCAGTCAGGTGGATCTGATAGAATATGAATTCCCTGATTGGGACTGTTAACCTGACCCTCTAGGAAGCCCTGGATGGTAGATATAAACAGGAATGTCAGAGATACCACTAACTCTGAACGCTGGCTCTGAGGAAGCCAAACTAGTGTCAAGTATTATGCATGTTGGGTGACTTGATGATGTGATACAGCCTCTGTAACATTTTCCACAGAAAGACTGAATATTGAAGATCGTGGATGTGATACCAATTAGGTGGGCTGCTTCATTCTGAATGGTGTCATGTTTCTTGGAGGTTGTTGGAGCTGCACCCATCCAGGCAAGTGGGGAGTATTCCATCGCACTCCTAACATATCCTTTTTAAATGTTATGATGTCGATAAGTCCCTGTTTTGAGTGGAGTGGATTTAGGACATGCCTCCATAGCCTAATTGTGGTAGGGGAAGAACGTCAACTCTCCTGCTTGTCTGATGTTGCCTGACCTGCTGTGCTTTTTACAGCACCACACTTTATCAATGCTGACTGTGCAATCCTCACTATCTCCTACTAATGGTGGTGGGGGCCATGATATAGGTCATGGTGCTGTGGTCAGGCCTACCTTCAGGCAGACAACTGAAGAAGTGAAGGTGGGGAGTAGAGGGATACAGATGCTTAAGAATTGTCTGATATGTTTAGACATTACATTTTGATCGGCTCAGGCTTGGAGGGCCGAAGGGCCTGTTCCTGGGGTGTAAATTTTCTTTGTTCTTTCTTCTTTGTAAGAAGAAGATATTAACACAAGTTGATGTTGTTTTAACACTTAACACAGTATCTCCAAGCACAGATCCCACTATCCTCCCTCATCCTGGGTGTAGGAATGTGTTTGAATGGAACTATTAATCTGTTGATAATTAATATCAAACTATCGATGTTTTAAAACTAGGGTAACACTGAAAATCTTACAGCCAGCACTTTCATTCCACCAATCTGGGTTGCATTTAAATTTTAGTCCCAGAAGTAGAATTTCAATCTATCACCAACTCCCACGTGTATTTTTCACACTGTTGGAAAGTGCTTTCTTCCAGCTGTAATAGCTCTATGCCTCAAATGGCTTTACCTTTATTTATTCAATTATTTTCCTGCTGCAAAAATTGTGTACCTTTCCTAATAGTGTACAAGTCATTTCCAACCATTACCTCTAATCCACATGTGAATGATATAGAAAGAGTTTAAATTATGCCACTTTTGTTCGGATCATTCAGTCATTTTTCATAACAGCATTACTGGGTATAATTTGAAAACTAACAAATGTTAAAGATCACAGCAGGTCAGGCAGCATCCATGGATAGAAATCAAGCTAACATCTTGAGAGTCGATGACTCTTCATCTGGACTCTAAATGTTAGCTTGCTCTCTCTCCATGGATGCTGCCTGACCCGCTGTGAACTCCAGTATTTGTTGTTATCAATATAGATTCCTGCATCTGCAGTAATTTGTTCCTACTGGGTATAATTTGTTTCTTTTAGAATTCAGGTTTGTTTGCCAGGTGCAAAATTTCTCAAAACATATTTCATAACATATCCTGTGAGAGGTTTAAATTTCCGAATCTGAGACATTGGTTTTACTTTCTTGTCCTTTCTGTAAACTGTCAAAGGAAAACATGAATATCTTGTCAGATCCAATGCCTTGAGGGTTTCATGCCTACATTTTATGCCCGCTCTAATTCCTAATCTCTTATAAAATGTGCTCAACAATTAGATTCGCCTGAGTTCCGCAAGGATGTGAAGAGATAGAATCAAATAAAAATAATCGTCATTGCACATTATAATTGGCTAACAGCAATTAACTTGTTGATGTAATGGAGTACAATTTTAAATACATGAAAGGTACAAATAAAATTCTCCTTTACCCTGACAGTAGTTAGAAAGTAGAACTCACAACTACCAAAGGAAATGGTTAATGCAAATTATTTATAGATGCATTTAAGGGGAAGTTAAATGAGCAGATCAGGAAGAAAGGGTTTGACGGATATACTGATATGATGAAGGGTGAGATTATACACAGGCACGGATTTTCTTTTGGCCTCGGGGTCAGTTTCTATTCAGGGGAGATATCTTCTCCATATATAAATCTGAAACTTCGAAAAATGAGAGGTGATTTCACTAAAACAGACAAAATGCCTGAGGAGCTTGACAGGGTAGATGTTGAGAAAATGTTTGCCCTTACAGGGGAATCCAGCACACAATGTCACATTCTTAGGAAATGTGGTCAACCATTTAGGTCTGGCGTGAGAGGAAGTCGATTCACTCAGAGAATTGTAGATTTTTAGAATTTTCTACCCAGAGAGTGCTGAATACCCGAGTTCAGAGGCAGCAGTGACCACAACCTCCCAGTGGTGCAGTTGATAGTGAAGAGTTTCCCACTTTGAAATCATGCTGTGAGATTGCATTTACTGAGGAGGCAAAAACCCTGCCCCTCCAGTCCACTAATTTAAGATTAGATTCCCGACAGTATGGAAACAGGCCCTTTGGCCCAACAAGTCCACACCGACCCTCTGAAGAGTAACCCACCCAGAACCATTCCCCATATTTACTCCTAACAAATGCACCTAATACAATGAGCGATTTAGAATGGCCAATTCACCTGACCTACACATCTTTGGATTGTGGGAGGAAACCCACGCAGATACGGGGAGAATGTGCAAACTCCACACAGGCAGTTACCCGAGGCTAGAATTGAACCCGGGTCCCTGGCACTGTGAGGCAGCAGTGCTAACCACTGAGCCACCATTATGTTAACCAGCCCACACCAGAGTCAACTATATAAGTAGAAAGAGAAAAGAGGTTATGCTGAGGGAATATGGGTAGCTAGGGGCTAAATTAAAAGACAGAACCAAAAAGTTAATAATCTTTGGATTGGTACCTGAGCCATGAGCAAATTGGCACAGGATCAACAAGATTAAAGAGGTAAGTGCGTGGTTTAAAGACTCATGTGGAAGAAACGGATTCAAACTCATTGGACATTGGCTCCAGTGCTGGCGAAGGAGGGAGCTGCTCAGATGGGATGGGCTCCAGCTGAATCCTGCTGGGATCAGAGTCCCAGTGAATTGCATAGCTAAGACTGTGGAGAGGGTTTTAAATGAAATAGTGGGGCGTGGGGGAGTGAGTTACATGGAAAATTATGACAAAACTCAAAGAGTTGAAGGGTCAGCAGAGGTTAACGTTTCCAGAAATGGCAATAGGATAGAGAGTATGGAAAGGGTCAGAAATCAAACCTCAGGTACAACAGATGAGAGGACAACTATGATAGGGGTGCAGTCAATGCAGGACTGAGGGTGTTGTACTTAAATGCATGCAGTATATAAAACAAAGTAAATGAGCTTATAGTGCAGATTGAAAGTGGCAGGCTCTATGTAGATATCACAGGTATGGGAATCAGGAATAAATATCTAAGGATACATATCCTGTTGAAAGGACAGGCAGATGGCAGAGAGAGTGTGGTTGCGTTTTTAGTAAGAAATGAAACTAAATTGACAGCAAGAAGTAATATATAGTCAGAAGGCATATAATCTCTGTGGGTAGAGTTGAGGAACAACATAAGACAAAAGACCCTGGTGGGAGACATGTACAGGCCT
The DNA here is from genome assembly GCF_004010195.1 of Chiloscyllium plagiosum. Lineage (NCBI taxonomy): Eukaryota > Metazoa > Chordata > Chondrichthyes > Orectolobiformes > Hemiscylliidae > Chiloscyllium > Chiloscyllium plagiosum. Next base: position 5,664,074 of record NC_057723.1, read on the forward strand.
CCTAAGAGTAATCAGGACATGGGGAAGAAAATAAATCCAGAGATAAGTAAAGCATTAATACAATAATCTTTGGTATTTCAACATACAAGTGGACTGGAAAATCAGATTGGGAGCAGATCTCCAGATAAGGAATTAGTGGACTGTCTACAAGATTTGTGTTGTAGCAGCTTGTGGTAGACACCACTAAGGCACAGGCAATTCTGGATTTGGTGATGTGTAAAGAGGCAGACTTGATTAGGGAGCTGAAGGTGAATGAAGCACCAAGGGGCAGTGACCATAATATGATTGAATTCACCCTGCAGTTTGAGAGAGAGAAGATTGAACCAGAGGTAACAATAGTACAACTGAGTAAAGATAATTACAAAGACGTGAGGGAGGAGCTAGACAGGAGTTGATTGGAAAGGAAGCCTTGAGGGAGCAGCAATGGCAGGAGTTTCTGGGGTAAATTGGGAGACACAGCAGAAATTCATCCCAAGGAAGAAGAAACATACAAAAGAGAGGATGAGGCAACCATGTCAGAGACAGCATAAAGGTAAAAGGAAAAGCATACATAGTGGTGAAGATTAGTGGGGAGCCAGAGTATTGGGAAGCCACTAATTACTAACAGAAGATAATTTAAAAAGCAATAAGGGGTGGGGGGAGAAGATTGAATTGAATTGAATTTATTGTCATGTGTACTGAGGCACAGTGAAAAGCTTTGTCTTGCGAGCAATACAGGCAGAGCACAGAGTTAAGTAGCATAGATAAGTAAATAATAGGTAAACAGCAGCAAAAACAAAAATACAGGTACAGGCAAATGTTAAGAGTTTGTGAGTCCATTCAGTATTCTAACAACAGTAGGGCAGAAACTGTTTTGAAACCGGCTGGTGCGTGTGTTCAGGCTTCTGTACCTTCTCCCCGATGGTAGAAGTTGTAGAAAAACATTGCCAGGGTGGATGGATCTTTGAGAATGCTGACAGCCTTTCCTTGACAGTGGGCCTGGTAGATGGATTCTATTGATGGGAGGTTGGCCTTTGTGATTGTCCAGGCCGAGTTCACCACTCTCTGTAACCGTCTCCAATCTTGAATGGTACAGTTGCCATGCCAGATAGTGAAAAATCCAGACAGAATGCTCTCAATGGCACACCTATAAAAGTTGGCAATGGTATTCGCAGTCATACCAAATTTCCTCAGCTGCATGAGGAAGAAGAGATGTTGTTGGGCCTTTGTAACTAATGCATCCACATGAAAAGTCCAAGAAAGCTTGCTGTGGATGACCACTACCAGGAGCTTGACATTCCACCTTGTTCCACCTCTGTGCTGTTAATGTGTAGGGGGGCTTGAGTAACATCCTGCAGAAAGTCAATAATGAGTTCCTTGGTTTTGCTAGCATTGTGAGTTAGGTTGTCCGCAGTACACCATTTTTCCAGGTCTTCCACCTCCCGTCTGTTGTCTGTTTCATCGCCATCTGAGATTCAACTGACTATGGTAGTGTCATCAGTGAACTTGTAAATGGGATTAGTCTAGTATTTGGCGATGCGATCATGGGTATACAATGAGTACAGTAGGTAGCTGAGTATGCACCCCTGGGGAGCCAAACCACCAAAGAGCAACCCACCCATACCCATTCCCCTACATTTACCCCTTCACCTAACACTACGGGCAATTTAGCGTGGCCAATTCACCTAACCTGCACATTTTTTTGGACTGTGGGAGGAAACCGGAGCACCCGGAGGAAACCCACGCAGACACTGGGAGAATGTGCAAACTCCACACAGTCAGTCACCTGAGGCAGGAATTGAACCCGGGTCTCTGGCGCTGTGAGGCAGCAGTGCTAATAACCACTGTGCCACCGTGCCGCCCGTATTGTCCCAATCTTTTCTGACTGTGGCCTGTGGCTCAGGAAACTGAGGATTCAGTTGCAGAGAGAGGGGCTTAGTCTGAGATCACTAAGTTTAGTAATCAGTCTCAAGGGGATAATAGTGTTGAAGGCTGAACTGTAGTCAATGAGTAGGATTCTTACGTAGCTGTTCTTGATGTGAAGATGTTCTAGGGAGTAGTGAAGGGCAAGTGATATGGCATTTGACGTGAATCTGTTGGTCTGATAGGCAAATTGTAATGGGTCAAGAGTAGTGGGGAGGCTGGAGTTGATTAATGCCATGACCAGCCTTTCAAAGCACTTCATGGCCAATGAAGTTAGGGCCACTGGGCAGTAGTCATTGAGAAATGCTCATGGGCCTTCTTAGGGACAGGGATGATGTTGGCCCTCTTGGAAGAGGCAGGGACAGTGGCCTATTGCAGGGAGAGTTTGAAGATATCCGAGAAGACCTCTGCCAGTTGATCTAAGCATGCCCTGAGTGCACGGCCTGGTACTCCGTCTGGTTCACACAAAGGAAAACCGATCTGATCTCTGATGCAGTGACTGTTGGGATAGGTAATTCAGGGCTTGTCGGAATAGGTGTCACTCTTTGCCAAAATTCTGCTCAAAACAAGCATAGAAGGCATTGAGACGATCTGGGAAGGATGCTTCCTTGTCTGCTATCTTACACTCTCTTTTTAGAATCTGTGATGTCATTCAGACAGATGAAATATGAGGGTAAGCTAGCTAGTAAAATGAAACAGATTGCAAGATTTTTTTTTAAGATATCAAGACAGAGACAAGAGTAGACATTGGACCACTGGAAACTGAGTTTGGAGAAGTAGTAATGAGGTATAAAGAAATGGCGGAGGAACTGAAGAAGTATTTTGTATCAGTTTTGACAGTGAAAAACACCAACAGCATACCAGAACTTCAAGACAGTCAGGGTCAGAAATAAGTGTAGTGGCCATCACTGAGGATGTACTGGGGAAGCTAAAAGTTTTGAAGTTGGATAAATCACCTGGATCAATTGGCCGACACACCAGCGTTCTGAAAAAGATAGTTGAAGAGATTGTAGAATTGCTCCAGTGCAAAAAAAGGCCATTTAACCATTGAGTCTGCACCAACCCCCCGAAGACATCCCACCCAGATCCAACTCCCAACCTGTGCCTGTAGCCAACCCCATCTGTTTACCATGGCTAATCCATCCAAACTACACATCCCCAGACATGACAAGAAAAATTGGCATATCCATTCCAGCTGACCTTAACATCTTTAGATTGTGGGGATAAACCAGAGCACCCAGAGGAAGTTAGCACAGACATGGGAGAATGTGATCAAACCCAGATCCCTGTGCTGTAAGGCAGCAGTACTAACCACTGTGCCATCATGCCACCCTGAGATTGTAGTAGCATGGTGGTGACTTTTTGTGAATATCTGGAGTCAGGAAGGGGCAAGGTACTGGCATAGTTGGAGGATTGGCTGACTGGCAGAAAGCATAGAGGGACAAAGGCATCTTTTTCAGAATGGCAGATGGTGAATAGTGGAGCTGCACAGGGATCAGTGTTGGAACCACAACTATTCATGCTATACATTAAAGTTCTGGATTAAGGAACTGAGGGCATTGTTGCTAAGTTTGCAGATGACAAAGGTAGGTAGTGGGACATGTAGTGTTGAGGAAGTGGGGAGGGCTGAAGACAGACTTGGACAGCCAGGAGAGTGGGCAAAGAAATGGCAAATGTAATACAATTTGGAACATGTGATGTTATGTAGGAAGAGGAGGCACAGACTTTTATCTAAATGGGGAAAGGGTTCAGAAATCTGAAACACAAATGCATTTGGGAGTCCCAATTCAGAATTCTTTAAACTTAACATGCAGGGTCAGTTAGGGAAAGAAATGCAATACTAGCATTCAAGAGGGCGATAATACAAGAGTTGAGATGTACTGCTGAGGCTATACGAGGTTCTGGTCAGAACGCATCTGGAATATTGTGAGCAGGTTTGGGCCCCGTATCTAAGGAATGATGTGCTGGCATTGGAGAGGGGTCAAGAGAAGGTTTATAAAAATGATCCTGGGGATGAAGGGCTTATCATATGAGGAGCAGTTGAGAACTCTGATTCTGTACTCAATGGAGTTTAGAAGGATGAGGGGGGAATCTAACTAAACCTTACAGAATACTGAGAAGACAGATAGAGTGGACGAGATGAAGATGTTTTCATTAGCACAAGAGTCTAGGACCCAAGGGCACAACCTCAGAGAAAGGATGACCCTTTAAAACTGAGATGAAGAGGAACTTCTTCAGCCAAAGGTTGGTCAATCTATGGAACTCCCAAAGGGCTGTGGAGGTCAAGTCATTTAATGTATTTAAGACAGAGAAAGATAGGTTATTGATTAGTAAAGGGATCAAGGATTACAGGAAGAAGGTAGGAGAATGGGTTTAAGAAATATAACAACCAAGATCAAATGGTGGAGCAGACTCAATGACCTGAATGGTTTCATTCTGCTGCTATCTTATGATCTTATTGAGAGCGGGGAACTCATTCTTCTGTTGGATGGGCTGCTTCTGATGTTTTAGATGTGGGGTTTGATGTGACAAGGAATACTCTGCTCCATAAAGTTCAGCACATACAGTGGTTAAGTCCAAAACCATTTTTTTTTTAATTGAAAAATAAATACATGGAGCAAAGGACTAGTGGAGGGCCAGTGGAATGAGTTTTGGGTTGGTCCAGCAAAGAGCTAATACAACTTCCTATGGATCAAATACCCCCTTCTCTGCTGTGAACTTCTTTGATTCTAAGTGTTTAATTTATTTAATCTGGAAATAACAATATCTTTCATTTATTAAGCATGCAGACAACTTGAAAGACACTTATTAGCAGAGGTAAACTAGCAAGCGACCTTAAGAACGAGTTTGGAGAACATTTAGTGCTTGTTTTAAATTAGCAATGAAACAATGGAGAAAAATAGTGGAAGTGAATACTCATTTCTCTATTGAAATTTCTCAGTCAGATTTAAATTAATTAGAGTGGCTAGACTTCAAATGTACTGTCATAAAAGGCATTCTGTGAATGCGGGTCATTCTTTCCCTGGATTACAATTCATCAAATCCCCAAATACTTAGCCAAAGCATTCAATGTGGCTGATCTATCACTTACTCGAAACAAGACTTTGAATTTTTGGGTGGGTGATAGTTCCAGGAAACTTCATTCTTCTGCAACAGTCATTTTTTGAACCTTTTGCATTCCTTCCTTATTTCACAAAGTAATTTTCTCCTGCAATATAATGCAGAGCTTGAGCACACCCAATCCCTCCATTAATTCCAAACCATGCTTGTCCAACATTTGCAATCAGTAGAATTCAATTATTATTTTGTTTCCTGGTGGACAGTGTGGATGGGACTGCATTTGTTGTCCATTAGGGCATTGTATGTGATGTTGGCTGGAGCAACTTGAAGACACACACCCCAATAATGGTGATTACATACCCTGAGAGGCATTAGTAAACCAATAGCAATATTACCACAAAGTAGTAGCTTTAATGATAAACTTATTTGACATCAGCTCATAAATGATCAGTTTCATACTTTGCCCTGGTGGGAATTCAGTGCAGAACCTCTGGATTATGTAACCATTTTATTGTTGAGTTACTAATTGTCATTGTTTAGGAAGGCGTCAACTGGTTGCCCTGTTTCTAACAGTCCTTACTACTGAACACATGTTGATCCTGAGATCCCAACCTGATAGATCTTGCCCTCATCCTGATTTCATGCTAATTCCTGGTCATTGTTTGTTCACATTTTTGGTGCAGAGCAAATCCATGGACCAAATTATAGTTACAACACAAATCCATTTAAATTATTCCAGGGACATTGTGGTCCATGTGCCTCAGTACGGTGTCTATTGTGGCTCTATGGGCAGCAATAACACATCTGAATCAGAAGATTGTGACTTCAAATGCCACTACCAAGACTTGAGCACGCAATCTATGCCACCATTCAGATAATAATCTGCCTTCCTGTTTTTGCGATCAAAGTGGATAACCTCACATTATATGGTATTTGCCTGCTCATTCAGCCTGTCCAGGTCACCCTTCTGTCTCTTAGCATCCTCCCCACAACACACTCCTGCCCAGCTTAGTGTCATCTGCAAATTTGGAGATAAGGCATTCAATTCTTTCATCCAAATTGTTAATGTATGTTGTCAACAGATGGAGTGCCAGCACTGAGCCCTATGGCACCCCACTCCTCTCTGCCTGCCACTCTGAAAAAGACCCATTTATTCCAACTCTCTGCTTTTTGTCTGCCAACCAGTTCTCTATCCATGTTAATACATTATCTCTGATACCATGAGCTTTAATTTTCCTTACTAATCTCTGTGTAGAATGTTGCCCAAAGCCTCTTAAAAGTCCAGATACACAACATCTACTGATCCACCCTTATCCATTCTATGAATCAGATACTCAAAATTCCAGAAGATTTGTCAAGCATGATTTCCCCTTTAGTGAATCCATGCTGACAAGGACTGATTCTGTCACCACTTTCCATAATAACTGACTCCAACATTTTCTCCACCACTGATGTTAGGCTAACCAGCCTATAATTCTCCATCTTCTCTCTCCCTCCTTTTTTAGCTTGGGGTTACATTAGCTCCCCTCCATCCACTGGAACACCTCCAGAGTATACAGAATGCTGCAAAATAATTACCAGTTCATCTGCTATTTCAAGGGCCACTTCCTTAAGTACTCTGGGATGCAGAGCATCAGTTCCTGGTGACTTATCAAGTTTTAATACAATGAATTTCCCCAGTACCATTTCCTGACTAATAAGGATTTCCTTCTGTTACTCCTTCATGCTTGACTCTATGTCCCCTAGCATTTCCTGAAAGTTATTTGCGTCATAACTAATCATCCAACTCAATAGCTTGTTTCCGCTTTTCCCCCCAGTTCTTGGATCCATTTAGCCAAAAGGCATATAAGCAAAAATTAGGCCATTCAGCCCATCAAGTCTGTTCCACCATTCAGTCATGGCTGATAAGTTTTTCAACCCCCATTTTCCCACTTTCTCCCCTTAACCATTGATCCCTAAATGTATACCCAACTCCTTCTTGAAATCATACAACGTTTTAATCTCAACTGCTTTCTGTAGTAGCGAATTCCACAGGCTCATCACTGGCTGAAGAAATTGATCCTCCTCTCAGTCCTAAATAGTCAACAAGTACCCTTAGACTGTGACCCCTGGTTATAGATGTAGGCATATTTATTGCCCATCTTTAACTGTCCTGGAGAAGCTGGTGATGAGCTGCCTTCTTAAACCACTACAGTCCATATGATGTAGATGCAACCACAGTGCTATTAGGGAGGGAATTCCAAGGTTGTGACAAAGGGATAGGGAGAAAATGACTGTTGTTGCAGTGCACCTTAAAGATGATACAAACTGCTGCCATTTTTGGCCTGTGGTTGAGGGAGTGAGTGTTGATAACGGTGGATGTGGTACAATCACATGGGTGGCCTTGTGATGGTGGAGAGTGTGATGCTGGAAAAGGACAGCAGGTCAAGCAGCATCCGAGGAGCAGGAGAATTGACATTTTGGGCAAAATCTTTTCACCAGGAAAATGTTTTGCTGGTGCTGCCTGACCTGCTGTCCTTTTCCAGCACCACACTCTCAACTCTAATCCCCAGCATCTGCAATCCTCACTTTTGCCTTGTCCTGGATGGTGCTAAGTGCTGTTGGAACAAGCAAGTGGGGAGGATTCCACCACATACCTGACTTGTGATCAGGGGACAGGCTTCAATGAGTCACAGATGAGTTACTCACTGCAGAGTTCCCAGTCTCTGTGATTTGTGAAGAGCAATAGGGAGAGGTGATAACCCAGTGATATATCTTGGACTATTAATCCAGAGATCCAGTCAGGGTCTGGACCTGGCTTTGAATCCCACCATGGCCAATGATTTGAATTTGAATTAAATAGAAATCTAGAATTAAGAGTCTAATGATAACCATGAATCTATTGTCCGGAAAACCCATCTGATTCACTTAGGGAAGGACACTGCCATCCTTACCTGGTCTGACATACATGTGACTCCAGATCTATAGCAATGTGGTTGACTTTTAGCTACCCTCTGGGCAATTAGGGATTGGCAATAAATGCTGGCCTCACCAGTGATGTTCTCATTCTATGGATGAATTAAAAAAAGCAATTTCAAAAGAATTCTATAAACAAAATAAAGTTGCTAACTCCCCAATGAGATGGATTTAGATTATTTTCTTAAAACGCATTTTGCTGCCATTTGTAAAGCAGTAAAGTCCATATATATATAAAAATAAAAATAGACTTGAAACCAACAGTCTAGATATTCTTATCTAGATATCCTTGTTTCTAACTTGATACAGTCTTATGTTAAAGCTCTGCTGTAAGATGCATACAGTCTTTGGCCAAATCCTTGGGGCATCTTCTCATTCACTGCCCACACAGATGGCAGAGATCCAGCTGAAGAATCACCAGCCAACACATTCTCCAACCAGCCAGAGACATCTGGAACTAACAGGCAGAGCAGATTTCTTTCATGAGAGCCAGATCACCAGGCTCCCCAGAGAGGGCCAGATGGTGCCTCTCCACCTACAGATGAGCTCCACAGGCAGAAAAGTGAAAACGGTCCATCACGCAGCCACAAACTTTAACAATCATCATGAAGTCTAGTCTGGCTGAGGAAGGAAACAATTTATTTTAATAAAGCAGAGAGCTTGGAAGAAACTGCAACATTTAAAACAAAAGAGTTATTTTCTCTAACACTGCCAGCATCACTTGGAATGCCAGAATTTATTGCCCATCCCTAATTGCCCTTGAGAAGATGGTGATGGGCTGCTTTGTTGAATCACTGCAGTCCATGTGTCGAAGCTACAGACACAGTACTAATAGACGGGGAAGTCCAGGATTATGATTCCCACCATTAAAACAACAGAAATGTTACAACGCGGAAGCAGGCCTTTTGGCGCATTGTGTCTGCACCAGTTCTCCAAATGAGCATCATGACTAATTGCCACTCTCCTGTCTTTCACCATAACCTTGAACATTGCTTTGACTTAAATAATCATCCAATGCCCATTTAGAATGCTTCCATTGAACCCTCCTCCACCACAATTCCATTTCCTGAAATCCAGACATGAACCATTTGTTTGTGGGAAAAACCTTTCTTCTCCTCACGTCACATTTGCTTCTTTTGCGAATCACTTTAAGTCTGTACCTCTCATTCCTGATTCTCATACAAGCACAAACATACTGCAGCGAGCACCCTCATAATTTTGAAAATCTCTATCAGAAATCCTCTGATCCTTTTCTCCAAAAGGAATCTCATAACTCAAGTTTTCCATTTTGGAACCATTCTTGTAAATCTCTTCTGCACTCTCTCCAATATGTTCATTTTCTTCCGATAGGGTAGTGACCAGAACTGGACACAATACTCCAGCTGAGATGTAACCAGTGTTGTATACAAGTTCAGCATCACCTCCTTGATCTTGAATTTATAAAACCAAGGGTGCTGTGTCCTTTATTAACTGCATTCTCCAATCTGTTGTGCCACATCAAATGATCAATGCACAGTATCTCTCTAACCCTGTACCACTTTTAGAATTGTACCCCTTATTTTAAAATGTTTTTCAATGCTCTTTCTAGCAAAATGCATCGCCTCACAATTTTCTGCACTGTCCTTTTAGAGTTCTAAACACTCCACCTCTCAGTTTACAATTCAGCCAGGTTTTGTCTCACCTATAAACTTTAAAATTCACTCCTGCACACCAAAATGTAGATATATATCAGAAAAGCAAGGACTCTAATGCTAACCCCAAGGAAACTCTACTCCAAACCTTCCTCCAGCCTAAAAACATCCATTGACCATTACTCTGTCTCCTATCACTCAGCCAACCTTATACCCACATTGTTAATATCACTTTTATTTCATGACCTATATTTTTTTCTCACATCTCTGTTGGGTAGCACTGTATCAAACACTTTCCATTTAAACATGACTTTCCCATTAGAAATGCATACTGACTTTTCCTAATCAACCCACCTTTTTCCAATGTCACTTCTAACTCTATCCCAAATATTTGTTTCTAAAAACTTCCCTCCAGTTAAACTGACTGGCCTGTAATTGCTGGGCTATTTTTACAATCTTCTTTGAACAAGAATGTTATCTTTGCAATTATTCAGGCTCTGACACCTCCTCAGAGTTGAAGAAAGACTGAAGCATTGTGCCAGTGCCCCTATAATTTTCATTTTCATTTTCTTCACTATCTTTGGATGTATCTCCTGTTAACTTTAAGCATCAACAATCTATCCCAACACTTCCTCCTTGACAATTTTGAATAGGTCTAGTTCCCTCCTCTGTCACCATTGCCTGGATGATGTTTAGTTCCTTAGGAAAGGTAGATGCAAAGTATTCATTTGCTACCTCAGCCAGGTGCCTGGCCTCCATGTGTAAATCTTCTTTACGGTCATGAATTGGCCTATTTCTCCTTTTCGCATCATTTTACTGATTATATGACAATAGAAAATTTTGGGATTTCCCTTTATGTTGGCTGCCAGTCTTTTCTCATAATTTCATTTTGCTTCTCTGCTTTTTCACCCCCGTTCTGAACCTTCTGCTTTCCTCTTGGTTCTCATTCGTATTTTCTACTTGACACCTGTCATGGGCAAAAACAATGACTGCAGATGCTGGAAACCAGATTCTGGATTAGAGCGGTGCTGGAAAAGCGCAGCAGTTCAGGCAGCATCCAAGGAGCGACTTGGATGCTGCCTGAATTGCTGTGCTTTTCCAGCACCGCTCTAATCCAGAACCTGTCATGGGCATACTTTTTCTTCTTTACCTTAATTTCTATCCCTTTTTTCATCCAGGGAGCTCTGGATTTCTTTGTCCTATCTTTCCTTTTTGAGGCAATTTAAATGTACCCAAACCATCTCCTCTTTGAAGGCAGCCCATTGCAAAGTTAGTTTTTCCCGCCAACCTCTTGATCCAGTCAATGTTGCCTAGCTCCTTCTTGCCTCATTGAAGTCACCTCTTCTGCAGTTGTTTTTTCTTCCATTGGAATGACCAATCATTCTCCATCATCATCTTAAACCTTACAATACTATAATCACAATCTCAAAATTTACCCCTCTGATACTTAATCTACTCTGCCTACTCATTACCAAGAACCAAGTCAAACAGTGCATCCTTTTATTGTTGGACTGGACCTATACTGCATTAGGAAATTTTCCTGAACACAATCAAGGAACACGTGCCCCTCATTGGGTTATTGGTAGTGTGATAGGAAATCTCTATTTGGGCAATTATAATCTGCCATTACAATTACTCAATGATATTGGCATGTATCTTTAATTTCTCTGTAGATTTGTTCTCTACATCCTTCCCACTGCAGCCAAGTTTGCAGACAACATAAAAATGGCTGGAGAGGCAGGTTTTGAGAAGAATACAAACAGTTTACAGTTGAATACTGATATTGATTAAGTCAGTGGGTAAATGGAGTATAATGTGGGAAAGTGTGAATTTGTTCATTTTGGAATGGAGAAAAACAAAAGAGAATATTATTTAACTAGAGAAAAACTGCAACACAAGTATCCTTGGAGTACTTGTGCATGAAACAGAGAAATCTAGCACACAGGTGTAGAAGTAATCAGGAATGCTAATGGAACAATGGCCCTTATTACATGGGAGTTGAAGTGTAAGTGTTACTGCAACTGTACAAGGTGCTGGCAAGACCTCATTACTGTGGCAGTTTTGGTCTCCTTATTTAAGGAAACATATCATTTCATTGGAGGCAGTTCAGAAAAGGTTCACTAGGATCATTCGAGTATGAAGGGACTGTTTTATGAGCTAAACAGGTTGGGACTGTACTCATTGGAGTTTAGAAGAATGAGAGGAATTTAGAAGAACGATCTCATTGAAGTATGTAGGACTCTTAAGGGGCTTCACAGGGTAAAGGCTGAGAAGATGTTTCTCCTCATGGGAGAGTTGAGCTGCAGAGGGGGCAGGCTCAGAATAAAGAGGCACCAATTTAAGACTTAGATGAGGAGGAATTTCTTCTGAGGGCTGAGTGTCTGTGGAACTCTTTGCCACAAAGAGCTGTGGGCAAAGAGTCCTTGTATGTATTTCAGGCTGAGATAGATAGATTCTTGATCAATAGAGAAATCTAGGGAAAGGGCAGGAATGTGGACAGAGAAATGTTGGATGATGAATTGGAGAAAGCTCAAGGGGCCAAATGGCCTACTCCTGTTTCTGTTTCTTATGGTCTTATGATCTTAAAAGGGAACCCCTTTTTACCCTACGTAAGTTAGGTCTCAGAGATATCTATAGGGTTCAACACAGATTTGTATTGGGTACGAAACAGCAAGGAATCAGATCAGAACTGCAGATGCCACAAAAGTTATGTTTAACCTTTTTCCAAATTGCCTTGCAGACACCCAGGAGAAACTCCCAGATGGAAAACCAGTAAAACTGGCAAATGGGACCAACCAATCCAATCAACTTGGAGACTTCAAACTGGAGCTCCAGTACATTCTTTGTTCCCTAGTATTTCCAGGTTTTTATTTTACTGAATTTTCCTTCTGGATGAATGGACACCTCAGAGTCCCCAACATCCCAGAATCCTTCCATCCACTCACCTCATATTGCAGGATGCCTGGTGGAGAGCAGCCGATCTCTTTCACTTATAGCCACTTACAACCACAAATGGGGATGAAATTGTGTGCCAGTGGAAGGGAATCAGGGAATTAGAGAATCTGTTTAAAATGTGGAGTTGAGGGTGACAATCAGCTCATGGAATGGCAATGCCAACTCATCAACCCATAACACCCTCGGCCTGATCCTATTCCTTTTGTTCCTGCATTTACATATGATGCCTGATTTTATTCGTGCTGCAATAAGCCAGTTTGGAACTGACAGCTAAGCCCAATCCAAAACAAAGATAAAAGCTGAGTTAAAAACAGCGCCCAGCATGGTTCGAAATTCATTAATATGGTAGAATAACATTGATTTGTCAGAGCTCCCCCAGTCACTTATTGCTTTTGGTTAAAGTGCATAAACATCACAAAGGAAAGAAAAGAACTTACATTTATGTTGAGTAAATTGGGAGCAAGTTCCTGCTGGTAATGGTCCCTCTGCAGCACAAATGTCAATTTAAAAGAACGTCATACTTGTACTTAATACAGTTTGTTCAAGACATCGCGGCATCCCAAAGCTTTGCAGCTAATGAAATGTCATCACAGTTGTAATGAGAAAAACATAGCAAAGGTCCCAGAGATAACAATGAGATGATGACCAGATAAACAATTTGTTAGTGATGTTGATCGAGTATAAGGATTGACCAAGGGAATACAAACGTAAGTTTCCTTCTTTTTTGCATGCCACACTATGCATTTGAGAAGATCAAATTCAAGTGCAAATTATCGTATATACTTGTGTAAAAGTTTAATCTTTTAGACTATTTTTAAAGGATAAAATTATGGGGTCGACTATTACATGGATACTACTTTTGAGGGGCTGAAATTCATGCTACAGTCCAAAATACGATATCATTAGCAGAAGCCCAATTGATCTTCAAACAAATAAAGAATAAAGCACAACAAATTACCATACTGTGACTACTCCACAAGTTCTAGATGGGAACTGAGCTCATCTGAGCTACCCACAAAGGGGAAGTTATCACCTGACTCTAACCTGATGCATCTTTCATGCCAAATTGGTGTGAATTGTACATCACAACGCATAATAGCAAAAAAAAAATTAGTTTCCTCCTCATAACATTTATGTGCTGGATAATACCTTAGCTCACAAATGTTGATCTGTTAACTGTGAAAAACTAGTGTCAACTTTTACACGAGATACATGGTACATTTCAGTTTTTTTTTAGCAAAAAAAGGGTTTGAATTTTACATAAGATTGACTTTTACTCGAATACATACAGTACAATAATTGGCAGAACCCTTAGGAGCATTGAGATACAGAAGGATCTGGGCATACAGATCCCTGAGAGTGTCAACACGTGTCGATAAGATGATCAAGACGGTCAGGATAAGTTGGTTAGGTTATAGAACAGAGAACATAGAACATTCCAGCACAGTACAGGCCCTTCAGCTCTCGATGTTGGGCTACCCTGTGAAACCAATCTGAAGCCCATCTAACCTACACTATTCCATTTTCATCCATATGCCTATCCAATGACTACTTAATGCCCGTAAAATTGATGAGTCTGCAACCGTTGCAGGCAGTGTGTTCCACTCCCCTACTACTCTCTGATGAAAGAAACTACCTCTTACATCTGTCCTATATCTATCATCCCTCAATTTAAAGCTATGCCCCCTTGTGCTAGGCATCACTATCCAAGGAGAAAGGCTCTCACCATCCACCCGATCTAACCCTCTAATTATCTTATAGGTCTCAATAAAGTCACTTCTCAATCTTCTTCTCTCTAACGAAAACAGCCTCAAGTCCCTCAACCTTTCCTCATAAAACCTTCCCTCCATACCAGGCAACATCCTAGTAAATCTCCTCTGAACCCTTTCCAAAGCTTCCACATCCTTCCTATAATGTGGTGACCAGAACAGCATCAAATACTCCAAGTGCCGCCACACCAGTTTTGTACAGCTGTAGCATGACCTCATGGTTCCGAAACTCGATCCCTCTACTAATAACAGCTAACACATCGTATGCCTTCTTAACAGCCCTATCAACCTGGGTAGCAACTTTGAGGGATCCATGTACATGGACACCAAGATCTCTCTGTTCATCGACACTACCAAGAATCTTACCATTCGTCCAGTACTCTGCATTCCTGTTACTTCTTCCAAAATGAATCACCTCATACTTTTTTGCATTAAACTCCGTTTGCCACCTCTCAGCCCAGCTCTGTAGCTTATCTATGTCTCTCTGTAATATACAACATCCTTCAGCAATACCCATAACTGCACCGATCTTACTGTCGTCCACAAATTCACTATACAGCTGTTATGTTATAGTTGTACAAAGATTTACTTAGGCCACATTTGAAATATTGCATGCAGTCTGGTTCCACACTACCAAAAGGACATCAATGCTTTGGAGAGGGTGCAAAGAAGGTTTACCAGGATGCTGCCTGGTCTGGAGGGTTTTAGTTATGAGGAGAGGTTGGGCAAACTGTGATGATTTTCACTCGAAAGAAAAAGGCTGAGGGAGTGCCCTGACAGAGGTATTGATAGGGTGCATAGTCAGAGGCTTTTTCCCAAGATGGAAAAGTCAACCACAGCAAGGCAAATCTTTAAGGTGAGAGGGGGAATCATTTAGGGGAGAAGTGCAGGGAAAATCTTTCACTCAGAGGATTTTGGTGCATGCAACACACTGCCAGTGGAGGTGGTGCAAGCGGGCACATTAACAACATTTAAGGCGTAAATTAATAGACATTATCAGGAGGCAAACAGAGGGTTAGAAACTACATATAGCAATAAGTACTGGATCTAAATAAGGAATAAGGAAGCAGCACAGCCAAGGTGGGCCAAAGGGCCTGTTCCTGTGCTGTATTGTATTGTATCTTTAACTTTCACCTGAAAGAGCAGCCATTGATTTAACACCTCAGCTGAGGATTCCTTCAGTACTACACTGAAGTATTCACCTGAATCCTGTACTCTCGCCTCTGGCGTGTATCTCAAACCTATTAACCTTCGAGATTTAGAGGTGGGAATGCTACCCACTGAGTCACAGACTGAACTTTCAATGTAATAAATACCTAATGAAGGTAGTTAACATTCAAACTAGGTGAGTGTTCACAAATCCACATGAAGCACAGTTAAAGTCATTACCTATCCTAATTTGGACCAAAATTGATTTTATTAAGTGCAGGTTCATTGTAACAATTTGCTCATTAACAAAATATGCCTTTTTTAAAAGCCTTGCTGGAAGATACACTGTAAGTGTACAGGAAGATTAAACAACACTGCTCTGAATGACAATGTGTAGAAAACACTTGCAAAACATCAATGAGTTTTTGTCAACCACAAGAAATAGATTATATTTTTAAAAAGTGAACACAATTAAAAAAACTGCCTGCTAAATTAAATATTTAATGGTTGCAAAACACCAAACTGAAAATGAAGAGATCGCAGTACTGTAGCACAGGGGCATCTAGTGGCCATTGATGTTAAGGCAGGTTCAGCTGGGACTAATAGAATTGAATACAAGATGCTGAACATCTGTCTAAAAAGACGTTGAATTGAATTAGCTTTATTGTCACAGTTAGTCAAACGAGTACAGTGAAAAGTTTACAAGTCGCCACTTATGGCGCCATCTTAGATACAAGATACCTAGGTGCAGATTCTTCAATACAAATTCTTATGAAAAATATTAGAGAAATAAAGAAATAAAAATTCCAACATTGCAGACCATAGGAATAAATTAGGAAATAGAGAAATACAAAGTTCAGAACAACAGACTTTCCAATCCAGTACTCCAGTCTGCCCCAGGCCATGCCAGGCTTCACCTTAAGGCTGGAAGACTGCTCTGGAATCATCTTGAGGTCAAAGTGCACATGCTGAGACCATGCCAGGCTGAACATCCACCTCAGGCAACCGAAAGGCCACTATGCTGGACCAATAGACCATTACAGTAGGCCAAGAGGATGCCTCATTGGACCCGCGCTGAGGTTGCAAGTCTAAGTCCTCGCTGAGGCCGAGAGTCCGAGTCCACGCTGACACCAGAAGATCAGGATGTTGCTGAGAAGACAGAAGGGGAAAAATAACAGAACAGATAAAAAGTAAAAGAAATGGACGGAGTGAACATACTCTGATGAGGCATCCTACTCAGCCACAATTTGGAATGTAGAGTGTGGTGCTGTCCATCTCAATAGGTTTGCCCGTTGTTTTCTCAATGTCCAACAAACTGTTGATTTTGATGTAATCCTCTCTGTCCCAGTTATTCTTGAAAGTACAGGTTCTGAGTAGGCAAGATCACAGGCTGGAACCACTCATTAGTAGAGTATGGCAGATCACAGAGTTTGAGACTTGTCAATGCGGTTTGGCAGACCTTTCAATTGTGGACAACATTGTACCCAAGGCTGGACCTGTTCTCATTTAATATACATTTACAAGGACACCCACAAAGAAATACATATTGTTACAACTCTGACGGGAGATATGTATTGTAGATCAAGCCCCACCAATTCACAAGCCTTTCTGGAAATGTAAATGTCTTGATTAATTGCCAAAAATGGTCAATTTGTTTCTCTTTATTGCTGCTATCTAAAACGAAATAGACTTCCACCAAGGTTTTTTTGCAGAAACTTAAAAATAACTTGTTTAATAGAAACAAATGTATGTTTGTAACATGTGGTCAGACTGGTTGTCAACTAAGCCACTGGATGAGTTAAACTATATCTCTTTAATCCCAAACATACACACATTCTTACACAGACACAGTGAGAGCTGTTGATCAACCGTCCAAACTAAAAGTGTAGGGAAAGGTTCCTCTCTCAGAGTTTTTTTAGTTTCTTGCCAAGGAATTTTTTTACCATAGGCACATTCAGCAGGCATTTCAATAGACACATGAACAAACAGGGAACAGGGATACAGACCATGTGCAAGCAGATAAAAATTAGAATAGAATGTCATCATGGCCTGCGCAGACATGGTGGGCTGAAGGGCCTGTTCCTGTGCTCTACTGTTCTGTTCTTCTCGATGGGATCACTTTGCTATCCACTGCACAGAGTAATTCATGTTAGTTGCAAGGCTCTCACTTTGGTGAGTAGGTCAATTAGACATTAATCTCATAACTGAAATATTAGATAGACTTGCAGAGTTTAGAAAGTAATCAGAGATATTAATTCCTGGAACCTTCTCTGATTCCCAGGAAATGCTTCACTGAGATGTCTCTTCAGATGGTTTTCTTTAAGAATTAGAGGAAATGTTGCTTTTGACATATGCATTCCAAAATGTCACAGTAAATCCTTTGCAACCAGGAATTGTCTAAACCTTCCATTTTCCAATTCTCAAAATCTATAAATATATATATTCCCAACAATGCATTAAATGTCACACACAGAATGCCTTCAGTTTTATGTTTAATCACAGACTGACACTTCAATTTATACACAATTATGCATATACACACATATGCAAATGTATTTACATTGATGTGCAGAAAAAGATCCGCTGGTTTCATTCGGCTTCTTCTACAGAATCACATTGCCTTGCACATTGCAAATATATATACTCCTCACCCAACCTGAAAGCCACGTTCGAGGCTTAGAAAAAAGATTAAAACCCAGGCCAATTAAGAGAAGATAAGATTAGGAAACATCTTCCCTTAGAACTTCCTTGGGGCAATCAAAACTGGTCTGTAAACCCAACCTCATCCTGATAACTGACAGTACCCATCACTTTACACAGACAGAATTGCTACCACAGACAGAAAGAGAGCAAGCTTGGGTTTGAAGAAATTCAATGAATGGACATTCATCAGCCTGGACAGCAATTTATTCTGGAGGTCCCTGGTGAAACTTGCTGATGTGCACATCCACGTGAGTTCAGTCACCACAAATTTATTGAGATGTTTCAATGAGACGTGATACTAAATGAATACAAGTCAGTTTCTCTTGCATGATTGTCGACACAAAGAGGAAGGAACCTGACAAGCACACTTTGCTAAATCAGATTGAAAGGACAGCTTGTGTTTACATTTTTTCAAATTTACATAAAATTACAGGGAAATTACAATCGCAGGCACACAGGGGGATTGAAAAATGAAAGAACTGTTACTTCAGTGTCACGAGGAGGAGTACCCCTTAATGCTTAATGATGTTCTCTCTCCTTTGCTAGATGAAGAGAAAGGGGAAAAAAAACATAGAACTGGGCGGTGTGCCAGCTCGCGGACACCTCCTCCTACTGCATCCTTGACCATGACCCCACCTCCCACCACCAAACCATCATCTCCCAGACCATCCATAACCTCATCACCTCAGGGGATCTCCCATCCACCGCCTCCAACCTCATAGTCCCACAACCCCGCACCGCCCGTTTCTACCTCCTGC
>NC_057723.1:5683962-5694596 GCF_004010195.1 Chiloscyllium plagiosum
CTCCACACACATCATTTATTGCATCCGCTGCACCCAATGTGGCCTCCTCTATATTGGGGAGACAGGCTGCCTACTTGCGGAACGTTTCAGAGAACACATCTAGGACACCCGGACCAACCAACCCAACCACCCCGTGGCTCAACACTTCAACTCCCCCTCCCACTCCACCAAGGACATGCAGGTCCTTGGACTCCTCCATCGCCAGACGATGGCAACACGACGGTTGGAGGAAGAGCGCCTCATCTTCCGCCTAGGAACCCTCCAACTACAAGGGATGAACTCAGATTTCTCCAGTTTCCTCATTTCCCCTCCCCCCACCTTGTCACAGTCAATCCCTCGAACTCAGCACCGCCTTCCTAACCTGCAATCTTCTTCCTGACCTATCTGCCCCCACCCCACTCCGGCCTATCACCCTCACCTTGACCTCCTTCCACCTATCGCATTTCCAACGCCCCTCCCCCAAGTCCCTCCTCCCTTCCTTTTATCTTAGCCTGCTGGACACACTTTCCTCATTCCTGAAGAAGGGCTTATGCCCGAAACGTTGATTCTCCTGATCCTTGGATGCTGCCTGACCTGCTGCGCTTTTCAAGCAACACATTTTCAGTGGTGTGTTACAAAGCCAAGGAAACAATGAATGGGGCCTGCAGTCACACACTGTCACCAGGAACGACATGGGATATGGAAGGTGCAACCCAAACGCCCTGTCCAATTCTCATCTCTGTTCCATATGAGTATTTCACATTAAATTAGAAAAGTGTTAGGATTTTAGCACAAATCTGGCAATCAAAAACAAAATTAGTGTTCTCTGAGCATAACCTTAAAGTCATTAAAATAATTTCATTGTCATTGTCAAGTGCAATGATGCAAAGCTTGATTGTAACCTATTAATTTCACATAAATCCAAGGAAACTAATGCAGTGTCATCATGTGATGCTTGCAATCTGGAATTGGGAACTCAGATAAGAAAATATGTTGATGTAAAAGAATGATGTTTGTCTTAAAAGGAGCTTTCTTATGGGACAAAAAAAGAAAATGCTTGCATTACAACAACATTTTGCACAGTTTCAAAATGTCCCAAAAGCCAATGAAATGTAGACGCCATAATTCTTCCAGACCACAGAATTGCTTTCTTATTAGCAAGAGCTGATTGCTGATAGTGATTAACCTGAGGGTTAAGATTGAGAAGGAGAGTCCTTCAATGATAAGCTCGGCCACTGAAGGAAGTGACATGATGTCAATATTATTCTGCATGGTAAACCAGCTGGCTAGTCAACTCAGCTAACTGACCCTTTCTGTAGTGTAGGTACAGTTGAAATACACAGTCATAACCATTTGCTCATAGCAAGGTCTCATAAGTAAAAATGTGATCATGATCAGGACACTCAAAGTCAAAAAGCAAATAAATTCTGGTGTCCTGAATTTCTCCAACTTCACAATCAAATAAGACACATAGTAACATTCACGTCACATAAAAGTCAAACAATGACCAATAAGAGACAATCTAACACAAGCCCTAGATATTCAGCAGTGGTACAATCACTGAATTCCTCACACTCTCAACATATTTGGGGTTCCCATTGACCAGAAATTCAACTGGACTCACTGTATAAATACTGTGGCTACAAGACCAGATCAGAGGTGAGGAATACTGCACTGAGTAACTGACTTCACAAAGTCTGTCCATCATCAAGAAGGCACAAGTCAGAAATCTGATTGAATACTCCCCACTTGCCTGGATGGGTGCAGCTCCAACAACGTTCAAGAAGCTTGACACCATCCAGGACAAAGCAGCCTGCTTGATTGTCACTACATCACTTCGCATCTACTCCCTCCACCACCGACACTCAATAGCAGCAGGGTAAATTACAAGATGCACTGCAGAAATGCACCAAAGATCCCTAGACTATATCTTTCAAACACATGACTACTTCCATCTAGTAGGACAACAGCAGAGATACATGAGAACACCACCATCTTCCCTTCCCTTCCAAGTCATTCATCATTCTAACTTGGAATTATATCGCCATTCCTTCACTGTCACTGGGTTAATATCCCTCCCTAACGTCATTGTGGGTCTACCTAGAGCACGTGGACTGCAGTGGTTCAAGAAGTAAGCTCACTGCCACCTTCTCAAGGACAACTCGGGAAGAACAATAAATGTTAGCCAGCCAGCGATGCCCACATCCTACCCATGAATGTTTTAAAAACTGATCATGGGGAATCGCTCTGCTGGTCTGGGCACTGCCCTCTACGTGTCATAGAATCAGACTTTTGTTTTACACAATTTAAGATTGACACTTGGTCACAAAGAGGGCAGGGAAGACATTTTAAGGATGTAGTGAAGTCCTCATTGAGAAAGAGAGAAATTAAGTTCAACATCTGGGATCAATTGTTACAAACTATGCCATGTGACAGCACCTCACCCAAAAAAAACACAACACAGTACAGACTGTATAAACCCTCCTGCAGAGAAATGCAAGGAGGGAAAGCAGAAACCTGACTCAATAAGTTCCTTTTCCTCGGTCTCCGCCCGAA
The DNA here is from genome assembly GCF_004010195.1 of Chiloscyllium plagiosum. Classification (NCBI taxonomy): domain Eukaryota; kingdom Metazoa; phylum Chordata; class Chondrichthyes; order Orectolobiformes; family Hemiscylliidae; genus Chiloscyllium; species Chiloscyllium plagiosum. Next base: position 5,686,498 of record NC_057723.1, read on the forward strand.
GACCAGAACAGATCAACTAACTCACCTGGGCATGCACAAATAGTGAGGCTGCAAGAGGCACCATAATGATTCACCAAGGTTCTTCCAACAGCACCTTCCAAACCCAAAGCCTCTACCCAGAGGGGGACAAGGGCAGCAGATACATGGAAACGCCACCACATGCATGTACCCCTCCAAATCATGTACCAGCATGATTCAGAATCTGTCATTGTTCCTTTATTGTAGCTCAACCAAAATCCAGGAACTCCCTCCCTTACAGCAATGTGAGTGCCCTTACAATCTAAGAACTGCAACAGTTCAAGAAGACTTCAAGAACCACCTTCTCCAGAGGAATGGACAATGAATGTTGGGCCTAGACAGCGGTGGCTGCATCCCACGAACAAATAATTATAAAACAATCATTCTTCTTTCAAGGAGCAAAGACAAATGATCAGAAAATTTGGGGTTTTTGTGATGTTGTTTGAAGGACACATATTCTCTGTATAAACATCCTTCAGCTGCAATTTTGAATTCAAAATCATGTTAATTGCTGTTGGCAATAATTAAAATATCTTTTAGTAATGCACAGACTGAACTTTCAGGCACTCAAAAGAAGTGGTGCTTGTATTGGAGTCAGGTCCTCCGATAACATCATGCGTTTGAAGCATGCAAAATTTAGTCATTGCAAATCCAAAATACAAAGTTCAAGCTGTCAAGACCAGGCACAACTTGAGTGCAGATTTAAATGTTTATAACTGCGAGATCACTAGGGATCTGACTAATAAGATACATAAAAATACACAGAGTCTAGCCGCAGGCAGCAGGCGGTGTGAGTGATGGAGCAGAGATGTTGGGCAATGACCACACAAGCACAAAGGCACATTTGTCCATCTGTTCTGCTCTATTTTTTATAAGAAGGGGCGGATATATCTCAATCTGTATGGTCTGAATGGAGCCAAAAACTTTGATACTCATGAATTATTCTGAATTTAGAGTTGGAACATTGCAATCTGCTCTGGATTCAGTTTGGCTCTGTTGCCTTTGACATTCCACAACAACCATAGATTAATATCTAACCCAGAAGCCCACTCTCCCATTCTGAATAATATGAAATGTTTAATGCCCTGTTGGAGTTCACCTATAGTGGAGTATTTCCATGGCACAAAAGGATCCATTCAAAAATCTTAGGAACCAAGAGCCAGAGAGACTAGCTTTTTTTGGATTTTCAGTGAAAATTAGTCTATGGAGCTTTGAAAAGGCAGTAATAGAATCTTGCCAAGTTATATAAAGTAATAGCAATCTTAGAAAAGTTAACAACTGGAGTATAACATCAAGATAAACTGTGACAGTGAGTCAAAAAAGAATAGGTTCAAACATTTGAACTGTAAATTTTGAGTTCTGCAAACAAGTACTCATTGCCTCCATTTCTTTATCATACACAACTGTCTTTTCTCCATTTATCATCAGTTTGATGAAACAGCTCTCAGTGTGGAATAGGAAACAGGCATGGAAGTATTAGATGAACTCAAGCTGATGGAGATTGGAAGATGGGAGGGCAGCCAGAGGAGCATTGAAGTAGTGGAGTCTGGATGAAGGTTTCAGCAGCAGATGGGGTAGGGACTGTATCGGAACATTTTAATATGTTAAAAGTGCTATATAAATGCAAGTTTTTTGTTATCAATACTACAGCAGCTGGTGCTAGTTTGTATATATTTTGGATGTTAATCTTGGTTTCTCAAACTGCAAGCATTGATAGAACAGTAAGTCAGAGACTCAATGCACTGCTGGGTATGAAAATCATTCAATTGTTTAGCACAGTCTGTCATAGACTAAATGATGGCAGAGAATATAAATATCTCCTGTTTACATGTTTGCTGTGCCAACTTCATGACAGCAGATGGCTATGCTTGGATTGTGGATAGACAGGTATCCCTCAGGAATTATGTACATTGCATTAGCTTTATTGATTGTTCTGACATTTGAAAACGTGTTTCACAAAATTTTATGTATAATGAAATTTTTGAGATGAGATTTGGTATGTTTACTGAGCTGCTTTAACATGATTCTAAATACTACACAGAATCACACAGAAATTTACAGAGCAGAAATACGACATTCGACACAACTGATCCAGGCGCCTTTCTTTAATTAAACCTATTGTAATGACCTGCCCAAAAGCTCCTCCATTTTGTTTTGATAGATGTGTATTTCGTACACTGATGCAGGTCAATAAAATGGAATAATGTATTTACAACCTCATTCCAGAGACTTGAACATAAAATTCTAGTGTAGCACTGAGCGTGTGCTGCATTGTCAGAGATGCTGTCTTTAAGGAATATTAAAAGAGTCATGAAATCCAGACCTCTTCTCCCCCCTCCAGTGGGGTCACAAAATTCCATTCTGTTGCTTTGAACTAAAACAAGGAAGCTATACCTGATGGCCTGGACAATATATATATATCTATTCAGCAACATCACTAAAACAGACTAACACCTTAATGTTTGCAGAAATATAAAAAAACTGCTGGATGTGTACAGTTTTGGTCTCCTTTTCTGAGGAATGATGATCTGGCTATGGAGGGAATGCAACAAAGATTTACAAAGCTGAATCCTGAATGAAAGGACTGATGCATAAAGAGAGATTCAATTGGTTAGGACTCTATTTACTGGGTGTTTAGAAGGCTAAAGGGTTATCTCATAGAAACCTATAAAATTTAACTGGATTGGACAGGGTTAGCAAAGGAAGAATAGTCCTGATGACCAGGGAGCCCTGAAGCACAGGTCACAGTCTCAGAGTGCAGGGTAGACAATTCTCCACCACAGAAAGTAGCTGAGAACAGAACATTGAATGCTTTCAAGAAGGAGTTAGATATAGCTCTTCAGGCTAAAAGGATCAAAGGATATGGGGAGAAATCAGGAACAGGGGACTGTGTTGAATGATCAGCCTCATTAAGTAGGAGAGGAGAGTAAAAGGCCAAAAAACCTACTCCTGCTCTTTTTCTCAATGTGTCTATGATTTTGTGGTGCATTCACTGATATTGGATATTGGCGATGCCCAGCAACTTTGGGAGGTGTATGCATTGTAATGTGTAACGAAGTTGTCATGGGCCCACTAGCATGACTGCCAGAGCTACACAACTTCTATCACTGATCTGAAGATTTAAGCAGCAGGTTTGGAACAAGTGAGAATTTGGGCTAATTGCCCACTTACAAACCATTCATACAACCTTTTCATTGATTTTACGTAAAAGATTTGTTAAATAAATCAGAAATATAGTATTAACAAAATCAACATGAAATAGAATTATTGAGTCATACAGCACAGAAACAGATCCTTCAGTCTAACCAACCCATGCTGACCATAATCTGCCTGCACTTGACCCATATCCATGCAAACTTTTTTTTATTCCTGTACTTATCCAAATGTCTTTTAAACATTGTAACTGTACCCACGGCCACCACATCCACTGGAATTTCATCCCATGCATGATCCACTCTCTGTGTAAAAACATTGCCCCTCCAATAAATGTTGTCAAAATATCTTCTAGAGACTCATACCAGGAAGAAATTCTCCTTCCTTCAAACCCAAATTCTGTGCTGACAAGATGTCTGTTGGATTAGCGGTCAACAGTAAGCACAGTGATCTGTGTGAGATTGGAAGAACATTGAAAGACAAAACCAAATAGAGGGTGCAAATCTAAAGGGGATGCAGGAGCAGAGGGATCTGGGTATATGTGTGCACAGATCATTGAAAGTGGTAACAAAAGTAGAAAGTACAGTGAGTTAAGCACACAGTATTGCTTAATTAATAGGAGCATAGAGTGCCTGAGTAAGGAGGTGATGTTGAATTTTTACAGACACTTGTTAGACCTCAGCTGGAGTATTGTGTACAGCTCTGGCAGCCACATTACACGAATAGTGTGAATGTATTGGAGAACATGCAGAAGTAGTTAGCAACAGTTGTTCCACGAAATGAGAAACTTCAGCGATGAGGATAGATTGAAGAAGTGTGGACTGTGCTCTTTGGAGAGAAGAAGGCTGAGAGGAGATCTGATAGCGTGTTTCCAAAATCATGAGCTTGGCTGGATGGAGTAGGTAAGGAGAACCTGTTCCCACTCGTAAAAGGAACAAGAATAAGAGGGCATGGATTTCAAGTGATCTGCAGAAGAAGCAAGGGCGAAGTAAAGAAAAACCTTTTCAGTCACTGAGTGGTTGGTGTATGGAATGCACTGCTTGGAAATGTGATGGAAGCAGGTTCAACTGAGGTTTTCAAGAGGGGCATTTTATTTTGACAAAAGTAATGCACAAGGGAATGGGGAAAAGCAGGAGATTGGCATTAAATAATGATGTTCATTTAATAAGCCAAGCAGACATGATGAGCTGAATGGCTTCCTTCTGCACCATGACACTTCTGAGATACCGTGATTCTGCTGTCCAGTCCAATCCTTCACCAACCATCTCCACAGCAAACCCTTTCCTTTTTATTCCCAAAAATTGAAGTAGAGGAACTCTTCACCTATCCCTCATTCATTTCCCACACTCAGGATATCCCACGGCACGATCCAGTCAATTCAGTGTTTTTGTTGTGTTTTTTAATGTACTGTGACCACCAATACACGCACATCGAGGTCTCCCAAGTAGCAATGAGGTTAAGATGAGAAATTACCTTTGCTGGTTCATTTGAGACACAAATATTGATCAGGACATAGTGAGGAGAGGTTTATAAAAACACACCATTCTTCTTTGTATTTGATACGTGATCTTAAATGTCCACCGAGGAGGATGGGCAAGACATCAGGAAAGAAGATTATGTCTCAGAGTTTTGTTCATTTATATTGGAAAACTATTCTAAAATCAACCAGCATTAAAACTTCATTTTAGGCACAAACTTTCTTGAGTCCTCCAGTGATGTAGTTGTGTTCACTCACTGATAGCCTATCTTTCTCTTTTCTCGCACCAAAGTAACTTTGCAATTCCAAGGAATCTGGTTAAGAGTTATGGAGCCACTGAAAATATTTATTCTCCATCTCTTCAGTTGGATAAGGCTAAACCTACAGTTGCAGGAAAAGTGCAATTAAAGAAATGTCAATCAGTAAGTGCAAGTAAAATAATTGCACAAACACCAGGGTCCCTCGTAAGAACGCAGAAAGACTATGACAATGAAAGCAAAATTCTATGGATGCTGAAAATCCGAAAGAAACTCAGAAAATGCTGTAGAAACTCAACAGCTCTGGCAACATCTGTGGGGAAAGAAACAGAGTTGACCTTTCCAGTCCAGTGTGATTCAGAACAGAAAAGGTTTGAGGATTTTCCATTTTATACTTTTGACAGAGGTGGAGAAGGAGTGGTTAAATCAAATGGTGTGGAGGCCCAGTGCAAAAGACAAAATGATCGGTCATTGTGCTGAAAGTGAAATTGAGGTGCAAAATGGCTGTAAGTTTAGGTGTGAAAGAAGAAAATATGTGCTCTTTGCTAAGAGCAAAGTCAACAAGACACAACCTTGGGGGGGGAGTTCTGGGTCGGGGAGAAGTGAGGAGGCTCATGGTTGGAGAAGCGTGATATAAAAATAGAGGATAGGCATCGTTCAGTGAAACTCTGAAGTTGTGGAGTTCAATGTTGAGGTCTCATGGCTGTAAAGTGCCTTAGTGGAAAATAAGGTGTTACTCCTTGAACTTGTGTTGTGTTTCATTGGAGCATAGTAGCAGGCCCAGCACTGAAATGTGAGCATGAGAGCAAGATGCTTTATTGAAATGGCAAACAACTGGAAGTCAATTGAGATCAATCCTACAGACAGAGTGGATGTGTTCTACAAAGCAGTGACCCTGTCTGCATTTAGTCTCACCAATGTGGAGTAGACTGCATTGTGGCAGGGAATACAGTAGTCTACATTGAAAGAAGTACTACTTCACCTGAAAGGTGTGTTTGGAGCTTTGGATAATGAGGATGGAGGAGGTGAATGGACTAATCGGATTATATCAGAAGGTGCAGTGAAGAAGGCTGTGTTTGGACTGTGATATGACAATGATAAGTTGGTTTCAAGGTTTGGTATTCATAAGGTCTTCAGATCCATTTGTCTAGTTTTTCTAGCAAGCAATACATGTAGACAAGGACATAATACCTTGGGGTTATAGACATAATTAAGACAGAGATGAGAAGGAATTTCTTCTCTCAGAAGCTTGTGAATCTGTAGAATTCTTTACCATGGAGGGCCATTGAGGTTGGGTCATTAAGTATAACCAAGACCAAGAAAGACAGAGTTTTAAGGAGTAAATCATTGAGGGGTTTAAGGGAAAGGCAGGAAAATGAGGTTGAAGATTATCAGATCAATCACGATCTCATTGAATGGTGGAGCAGACTCAATGGACTGAATGGCCCGTGTATGCTCCTATGTCTTATGGTCTTATAATTGAGGAAGATTGACACAATCCAGGACAAAGCTGCCCATGTAATTGGCATCACACCCACTCCCTCAATCACTGACGCTCAGTAGCAGCAGTGTGTAATATCCATAAGTTGCACTGCAGAAATTCACCAAAGATCCTTAGACAGCACCTTCTAAACCCACAAGCACTTCCATCGAGAAGGATAAAGGCAACAGAAACATTTATAGACAGGATGGCAGGGAAGGAGTAACATGTGGTACGGGCTCCTGCTCAGGGCTGTCAGCTCCATCTACCTTTACTTCTTTTTTCCTTTTTCTTCAATTCTTTCACCTTTTTTTTCTTAGTGTAAACTACTTTCCTTATGTAAGCTGCGGGTTTAATTGCAAAGGACATCGAACCAGCATGAGGAAGTGGATCCCAATATGGCAGCAAGACAGGTCCTCGCCATCAATGGCAGTCATCCCAAGGTGATCAGTGGGGAGAATGAGAGCAGGTAGCACAGGGCCATCGGTGATGAGAGCGAGAGTGGGAGCAGGTAGCACAGGGCCATCGGTGATGAGAGCGAGAGTGGGAGCAGGTAGCCCAGGGCCATCGGTGGCGAGAGTGGGATCAGGTAGCCCAGGGCCATCGGTGTTGAGAACGAGAGCAGGATCAGGTAGTCCACGGCGATCAATGAAGAGAATGAGAGCAGGATCAGGTAACCCAGGGCGATCGGCGATGAGAACGAGAGCAGGATCAGGTAACCCAGGGCAATCAGTGATGAGAGCGAGAGTAGGTGCAGGTACCCCAAGGCCATCAGTGGTGAGAGTGGGATCAGGTAGCCCAGGGTGATTCGTGGCAAGATGGAAAATTATAAGTCAATTAGCCTAACCTCAGTTGTAGGTAAAATTCCAGAATCCATCATTAAGGATGAGATTTCTAAATTCGTGGAAGTGCAGGGTCAGATTAAAACCAAGTCAGCGTGGATTTAGTTTGGGAAGGTCGTGCCTGACAGAATTCTTTGAAGAGGTAACAAGTATGTCAGACCAGGGAAACTCAATGAAAGTTATCTACCTAGACTTCCAAAAGACTTTTGGTAAGGTGAGGGCTCATGGTGTTCGAAGTGAGCTACGGGAATGGATTAGGGATTGGCTGTCTGACAGAAGGGCAGAGAGTTGGAATAAAAGGTTCTCTTTCGGAATGGCAGCTGATGACAAGTGGGGTCCCACAGGGTTCAGTGTTGGGGCTGCAGCTGTTTGCTTTATATATTAATGATCTGGATGAAGGGATTGGGGGCATTTTGGTGAAGTTCGCCAATGATATGAAATTAGGCGGACAGGCAGATAGTACTGAGGAGGTGGAGAGGCCACAAAAGGATTTTGACAGTTTAGGAGAGTGGTTCAGGAAGTGACTGATGAAATTCAACATAAGCAAGTACGAGGTCTTGCACTTTGGAAAAAATAATACAGGCATGGACTATTTTTTAAACAGTGAGAAAATTCATAAAGCCAAAGTACAAAGGGGTCTGGGAGTGCTAGTCGAGGATTCTCTCAAGGTTGATTTGCAGGTTGAGTCCATGATTAAGAAATCAAATGTAATATTGACATTCAAAGTTTGTGAGAAGATTTATAGCTCGGGTGCTCGTTGTTGTGGTTCCGTTTTACTGAGCTGGGAATTTATGTTGTAGACGTTTTGTCCTCTGTCTAGGTGACATCCTCAGTGTTTGGGAGCCTCCTGTGAAGCGCTTCTGTGATCTTTC